>NW_027255110.1:0-42988 GCF_042242105.1 Pempheris klunzingeri
AAATAGGTTTTTGTTGGTTACACTGTGATGTATAAAATTGGATTTCCTGTTCTGGCTAAAGATAGAACAGAAAATACACTTTTATATTACATCAAACGATTTATTCAACCTGGGACTAGCGTCCGTTCAGATGAATGGTCAAGTTGTAATAATGTTGCAGCCATGCGTTGGTAATTACAAAACAAACAAGATTCGGTTAAACATTCAAAAAATAATAAGGATCCTGTAACAGGAGTTTTACAAATAATGAGGAGTGCTATTTGAAGAATACAAAAAGAAAATTTATAAAGACTCCAAACAACTACATTACCAAGCCACTTAGATGGCTTAATGCGGCGTGAGCTAAATAGATAGTATTTCTTCCATGAATAATATATTACAAGAGATTTTATTCAAATATCCATTGTAGTGTTGTTTTTTTTTACATTATTCGCAACATGAAGAATAGATAATTAGCTCGGACTCTTCTTTGACAGCAGTGTTGCAATATTGACTAATTGTCTTCAGTCAGATAAAAACAAAATAATTTCCAAATTTTTTAAATTTTTAAATTTTTTAAATTTTTAAATTTTTTAAATTTTACTCTAGTGAAATGAGATTAAAGTTAGATTACTCCCCGTTGGCAATAGTTTTTAATCACGATTTCGGAATTTGATCGTAACATGCTTTCAAATGTTTCGTTCCTGAAAATTTTGAAAAATTAAAATTTTGATGATTTTCGCTATTTTAAACTCGCTAAGAAGATTAAATATATCAACTCTTCCAGAACATATTTATGTTAGATGAATTCGTAAAAGTTTTTTTCTTATGAACATTTTTAATTGCGGCACTCCTGGTAGAAACTGTTTCCGTGTTAAGCCGATTAAGGGTTTGCGCAGCTTTTTAAGCCTCAAAAATTGCTTTTATTTATATTAACTCCATCACTGTATCTGAAAGGGGCGTCAATAAAATTTATACAATAAAAAAATTCTTAGAACAGTTTTACCATTGTGCGAGTAATTTTCAAGACAAATGAGCTTGGTCGAGCAAGTTACAATTAAAATATATAGGTGTTCCTATTTACAAGGGAATAAAAATGTCAATGAAGAAAGGAACCTTTTTGGGAAACTGCAAACTTTATTTTAATACATTTATAAAAATTCGTTATTGCTGCAGTACTTAAAAAAAAGTTTTTCGAGCCGTGTAAGTGATAGAATTAGACGAAAATAAGCTGATACAATGGTATCAACATACCATTATACAATGGTATCAACATACCATTACACAATGGTATCAACTTTTTAGGGATGTTTGTATGAGATATTTATTGAAAAATAAATGTCAGATTAGTCGAATTTTACAAATCCCAAAAATAATGTTGGAAGATGGCCCTAATAATGTTGATTATTTGGTGGCTGAAATAATAGAATTCCTTTTCATATTGATAAAGAGGAGTGAACAGACTCTAATCCATTATATTAAAAGATCTATCAAGCCAAGAACTATTATCCACTCCGATAAGTGGGCTGGATATCATAATGTAAAAAATATCGCAGCCAATCCTCCCTATGAAACACTCATTGTGATTTATAGATCCATTAACAAGAGTTAATTAATAATAATAATGATAATAATGAGGATAATTACTAGAAAAACTGTAAAAGAAAATTTAAAACAATTGGAGGGGCCCAAACCCCAACATTAGATAGTCATCTGGATGGTTTTCTAGGCGTGAGAAATAAGGACTTAATGTTTCAACTGTAATGAACAACATTTTTTATCACATCTCATTAGAATTAGCTAGATTAATAATATCACTTATTTGCGCATACTAAGGATTAATGGATTAGCCAAGATTACGCAGAAACCAAACTCCACTAGGAGTGCCTTAATTGCATAAAGCATCTAATATATATCAAAAATTTATTTTTAAAAAATCTATTTTTAAAAAAATATTTTTAAAAAAATATTTTTGGTATATATAAAGAATCACAATCCGAAGATAAACATTCAGAATGATAACACCGCCAGATGTATTACAATCGGACGTATGACAAATAAATTAAGTTATTTATAAGATATATATACATTTTCAATGAAAAATTTGATAAAAAATCAAGAGGAAATGCATTAATTTTAAGAGTCAAGTTGATAACATTGCGTTGACAATCTTCGGTGGCCGAGATTTACCGAAGGAGATAAAAGAATTGAATATTTACCATAATTAATTATTTTTTAAAAAACAAATTGAGCAAAAAGTAAAAATAAGCGAATCTCATCGGCTAAAATGCCCTATTTACCTCTAAGTGCGCCTTTGTTTTTTCGTTAATTTACCCATTAAATGAGGTATTATAAAGAAAAAATATTGAAATTAGTTGCAAGAGATGTCGATGAATTAAAAAATTAAATAGGCGAAATCTAATATTATGTTATTTACATGTTTTCAGGCATCTATGAAGCAGGATTCATATAACAAAATATCAGATAATACGTGTGGAAATATTCTAACTTTAATTGTAGTAAAAAGGATAGAGCAGTTTTAATAAGGAAAAACTCAGATTGACTATAGACAGAGCCATACATCCTTCGTGGAAATTTTCATCTGAAAATCAAATAAAGATTTTAAAAATAATTCAATGTTGTTAGAGAATTTTTGAAGTTTTTTTACAGTAAATTAAGAAGTGGCTGCAAAAGTGTTTTGATGTAAATCTATAAACATTAGGTGGTGATGGATCTATAAGTGGAATTTTTATTTCGAAAGCCAATATCTATCATAGAGGGTGAGCTACAGCAAATCAAGTAGATACAATAATCAAATATATACATAATAATCAAATATATAATAATAATCAAATAGATATAATAATCAAATATATACATAATAATCAAATAAATATAATAATCAAAATATACATAATAATCAAATATATATGCATAATAATCAAATATATACATAATAATCAAAAAGATATAATAATCAAATATATACATAATAATCAAAAAGATATACTAATCAAATATATACATAATAATCAAATACATATAATAATCAAATATATATATAATAATCAAATAAATATAATCAATTATATACATAATAATCAAATATATACATAATAATCAAAAAGATATAATAATCAAATATATACATAATAATCAAATATATATAAAAATCAAATATATACATAATAATCAAATATATGCATAATAATCAAATATATACATAATAATCAAAAAGATATAATAATCAAATATATACATAATAATCAAATATATACATAATAATCAAATAAATATGGGTTTTTGGAGTCATTAGTTTTATAACTGATAGTAGTTAATTTATTTTACATCGCATAGGTGAAAAACTACTGCACATAATTGCTAATAATAATAAATGTAGTAATGGTGTCATTTCTATATATCTATGGAAAATCTATAACTCTATACACTAACAAGGCCATTTTTTATAGATCGGCCAAACATAGTGTCATTTCGTAGATCCTGAAACACGCTAAAAAACAATCGACAAATTGAATAAGCAAAATTATTATTTTAAGAAACAATGGGAGTGGATGATTAAAAACCGTAATATTATTTGCATGAATTTCAGCTTAGAGACAATGGTCCATTCGAGAAAACAATTACATTATTAATAAATTACTTAAACATATATTTTTAATAATTTTTTATATATTATGTAAATTAATAATAATAAGTAAGAGGAAATAAATGAAAAGGTACAAATAGGCTCATGTGAAATTACACAGTGATTTTCGCAATTTTCACAAGCTAATTTATCTAATATATAGACGCATTGGCATTCTTAATTTACGCAGGAGATATACGATGCTTAAGTTGGTGGGATTCAAAAACTTATCGATTAATTGTAAAATGTATGTTATTATGTTCATTCCATTTGGAGTTTATATATAAATAAATATAGGCAGATTTGTAGTAGACTTTAAAAGGTAATGTCATAACAATTAATTTTATATAATATATAAACAAACTTCATTAGCACAATAAGTGCAAAACTAGGTGTTTTATGTTACAATCACATATTTTATCATCACGACTGTACAAATGGACTTTAATTTATAAAGTAAATTTACACATAAATCTATTTCAACAAAAATAATTTCTTTTAATTATGAATTAGGCGAAATATAAAGAAAAAAGAAGTGGCATATGTGTACAAGTTGATGCAATATCCAACACATACATGCTAAATATGTTATGTAGTAAGATTAGATAAGCAATATACGCCTAATGAGAAAAACAACATTAATTCGTAATCTCATTCGATAAATTAACTCAAATGTATGTATCCATGATTTGTGGCATTTGTAACAAGAATATTAATTAATGTATGTCATATTATTATAAAAGAAGCATATTTTTCCAATACTCCAGATTTTGATCAAGTCAAACTTCATCAAAATCGAAATCCAGCGAAAGTGCAGTATGCTAATTATCAAAAAATTAATAAATGTATATTATATCATCAACCATTATGATATATACTCTATAAATGTTTCATCAAATTTTCCAATTACAATAAAAATAACTTCTAAATTCATGTAACATTAAAAAATGAACATTCTATTTCTAATAAATAACTTATCATTTAAAGCCTAATTCTCAAACTTTTCAGAATATCTACATTAATTTATATAACAAACATCAATAGTGGTACAATATTATTAATAATGAGGGTCTCGCAAACAGATAATCTAGGCATACTTGAGTCGTGATATTAAATATATCTCAAAATAAAAAAAATTTATAGAATATTAATTATGCATCATAAATGAAATATAAAATACAAATCACACTCTTTAAATATCTAACACAGCAAGTATGCATATAACGAAAAGAATTTATATTCATTAGAAAAGTGCTAATAATACTTTTTTTCATAGTACTGCTATAATCGTAATTGGTGACACTTCTTATATCAACTTCATATTCAAATTGTTTTTCATTAGATCCATCGTTTACACCTTCATCATTTAGTTGACCTAAATGAATATGAATATATCTTAAATAAATAATCAACTCAAGGAATAAGAGCATACCAATTTTCTTTCCTTTCTTTTCTTCCAATTTACTTGTGCATATTCTGTAGAGATCACAACTAGGCCCAATAGTTTTGATATCAAGACCAATGGTTTGTGCGACTGCACTAGCAAATGCATTTAATCCATCATATAACAATTGGCTAAAATAAAAAAAAATCAATTATATAATAAATCTATAAATTTACGATATAATATATTTATAAACATGGTTTCGAAGAGTTTCAAAATCCGACATGCTATATAACAATTTTCGCGTTGAGTCGGAACTATACGAACACTTTTACATATTTTGTTGGTACACCATTTTTTAAAAAATTAATGCGTCATAACTTTGATCTTTGGTTGGAATGGGCTTAATGATTGCAAATATTTGCCAGAAAATGACTTAAAAGTAATTTTTTTTATAAATTGTATACATATTGGCAGTTGTAGATAGATTGAATAATATTCTCTATAGAATATTATAGCTCAGATACCACATTTTTAAAATTTATTTTAGTTGTTATGTGATTATGTGGCAGACATCCTTATTGAAGAACCAAATATAATTTACACATCATCTCCTATAACAGTATGTGGTGATGTACATGGACAAGTAAATATATCTTTAATTATAAGTCTGGTCATTTTAAAATCAAATATAAATTTTAATATACAAATATATGCGTCATATATTAATAATAATTTTCTAAAAGGTAAGAATGCTGTTATATTTTTTAATGAAACTTTGAATATGATAATACGAATATTTTTGAAAAATAGATATTTTTTTATTATTGATTATAATTATTATTTTGATATTTTAGTGATACATCTACTTTTTCTAATCGATACGTTTTATTAGTTCACCTTATATTATTAGATCAATTTATAAAATTGAATATAGATATTTTCATATTTTTGATTTATGTCAAATAGAAATCTACATACAGAGGAAATAGATTATTACCCCTCATCAAAACAATGGCTGATTATCAGTAGCATAGATATAATGAATTAAATTAAAAATTAGCATAGTTTTATTAAATGTCTTTGAAATTTTTTATGTGAAAATATCATTATTAAATATCTTTAGATTTTTTTATATAAAATATCAATATTAAATCTCTTTAAATTTTTGATATGAAAGTATGAATATTAAAATCTCTTTAAATTTTTGATATAAAAATATCATTATTAAATATCTTTAGATTTTTTATATACAAATATCAATATTAAATCTCTTTAAATTTTTGATATGAAAATATGAATATTAAATCTTTTAATGATTTCGATATGAAAATGTCTATCTTAAATCTTTTTATGATTTAATAGGAAAACACAGTCAATTACCAATATTTCTCTTTTTTTTTGATACATCTATAAACTAATTTAACTTGTATCATTGCATCGCATTTCGTTGCATTGCATTGCATTACAAATATTAACATAAATCCCTTTAGAAAACGCTAAAATGGAACATTGTTTTTTTAAATAATTTTAATATATACAAAAAAATACACTTTCAATGTTAAATTTATGAATTAAATTTTTCTGTAAGTTGCTAATTGAATCATTTTTTTCTATTTGACACTGTCAATAGTGCTAAAAATTCGTATATCCGTGCATATTTCGACGCTACTGGCGATGATGGGCCCCTGCGTATTCCTCATCAAGCAAAATAATCCTTAATTTGCACCATATATATAATATAATCACATTTCTAATGAAATATCATTAATACTACCTCTACCGTATATTTCTCGTTACGCTGATTCGAAAATGTAGATGTCTAAACTTCACCCATTATTTTTAATTTTCTAATAGCATTTAACATGATTCGTATAAGTCCCTGTTGTTTGATCATTAAAATATTTTTTTGTGGTTCACTATTAATTGTCGATAGGGTGGATTCACAGGGATGCTATTGTTAATATTATTGTAATATTAAATCAATCTGAATGAGTAATAAATCGTCTTATATAATTTAAAGGGTATCTTTCTTTTCTATCTTATACCAAAATGAGTTATCCTATTTTTGCAGTCATATCGTATTGTCGCCTTCAAAAACTGATTGTCATATTGCCCATTTTTCGCTTGAATAATCAAGGATTCATCTATTTGAGCGATATTCATTTTTAATTAGACATCTTGAATGAGCATTCTTTTGATTTCAATTTATTATACTCTTTTTATTCAAACAAAACTCTTCCTGCGCTCCAAATATAGGCGTTTTCATACTCAAACGTAGTATGTTTTAATTAGTTTAGAGAAATTTATCATTAAAGTTGTACAAAATGTCTCATTTTATTCGTTTTCTGAGCATATCTATCCACATATTCTTGTGTCAGATTTTTAATGATGATCATTTTCAGTCGGCATAATAACGCATGCGCGCATAATAATATAACGTTTATATTTGAATTACTTATTTTATATCAATGTTGAAACATTTTATGATGTTGTGAAGAAAATTAATTTGGCTTAAGTGGAGTTTAGTACCCATTGCGCGAGTGGATAATCTTCGTTTCTAAGATAGGATTAGTATTGGCACGCCGCGAAATGAACGTCGTTATTCCTCTTCCAGAGATTGGTTCCATCAACCTAGAAAACTTGAATATCTTTTTCATTGAGTTATTGGACCTGAATAAAGAAAGAATACTGCATTAATTTTTTAATGCATTTTGGGTTAATCGCTAAGAACGTGAAGTGCTGTGGCAACTTTATGACAATGACAAAAAAAGCAAGCGTTACAGATGGTTACATCTTTTACTGTAACAAATGTCATAAGTATGCATCAATTAGAAGAGGTTCATTTTCGAAAGGAGTCATCTAAGTTTTGGACAAGTTCTTAATTTGATTTATTTCTATTCCAACAACATATACAACCAAGATCTATTAATAAAAGAAATGAAGTTATCATCAAAGACAATAGTGGACTGGAAAAACTTCATCCGTGATGTTTACTGCAATCATTTCATAAGGAACTCTTCTAAGATTGGTGCAGCTGGAATGATTGTCCAAATCGACGAGAGTCTAATTTGTAAACGCAAATATGGCAATTTTAGCCAACCAGGAACAATGGATTGTTGGTGGAATTGACGATATTGGTGAGGTTTTCATGGAAATAACTACGGTAAGGAACCAGTCAGTTCTAGAAGAAATTATTTCACGGAATGTTGAATCTGGCTCCATCATATGGTCCGATATAGAAAACCTAGACTCTATTGGATATTTCCACGAAGTAGTGAACCACAAAAATAAATTCGTTTCATCTACAGGAGTTCACACTAATAGAATAGAGAGTACTTGGGGTGCAGTTAAAAGGAAACTAAACCCGATACGGAATAAAAAACCCAATTTAAATTTAACTACTGTTTATTTGGCTGATTACATTTTTAAAAAAATTCAAAGGACTTGTTTTTAGTAAAAATATTAAGGAAATAGTTTCGATTTATACGTTTTGTAATTAAAAGTGTCTTTCTATATTTTCATCGGTATAGCTCGTAAGCCCCCGCGCGCGCAATTGTACCAAACTCCACTTTAGCCAATTAATTATCGATGAGATATTTATTTTAATGCTGTTATATTATTTTAATGGCTTTATGGAAATATAAATCATAATATTTGTCATAGTTTATACATATACTTTAATTATATAATTTTTTTTATCACTTGATATAATATTTGGATTGTACATTTGATGCCGAATCTTTTCTTGAGTGTTACTCTACATATCTTTTAATTTATTGATCAAATCTATATCATTAATGGCTGGAGTGTAAACATTCCAAGAGTCAATAAGTTGAATTGGTAAAATTCAACTTTTTTTCAAAATAGTGTATATAGTTATTTTAATTAGTTTTTTCCCATTTTTGGCAACTATTTTTAATTTAAGAAATTCTTTTTTGATATTTTCTGCTTTTTTTAATTCTTGGGAAGCATTAAATTAATAGGCTAAAATAAACATCTTGGTAATAATGTAGGGAATGCCCTTCCTTTTGAATTTTGCGCCAAATACACTACCAAAAGTGAAATATACAAAAGTAGATGGATGTTTCTCTTTAAAAAGAAATATAACTTTGTATTAAAAGTTTTTTTATTAAGAATTGACAACATTGTTGAATATAAATTTTCGGGGCTATTTTTTCATTAATATATAAAATTATTTATATATTAATGATCAGCCATATATTATATAAAACTGACCAAATTCTCTTGGCGATACTCTAAATATACCGTCTGCAATCCACACCTTTGATTTTTTTACATTTATTTTAGATTTGTATACGTTCTTAAAAAAACGATTAGGATCATTTGATCCTGAATCCTGTAAACAAAAATGTTCATTTCTTAATGGTGAAACGCCCATTTTGATTAAATTTGTTTTAATTTTTTGAATTTCTGAAAATTATATTTGGTATATTTTTGTAAATTTCCTTTATCGTTATGAGGAGTAGATTATTGATATTTTCTTTTTTTGTAACGATTGAGGAAATTCTAGTATTTAAGTGCGACTTGGTAAAATAGGAAATTCTACTATTTAAGTACGATGTAGTAAAATGGGAAATTCTAGTATTTAAATGCGACTTGGTAAAATAGGAAATTCTAATATTTAAGTAAGATGTAGTAAGATGGGAAATTTTCATATTTAAGCAAGATGTAGTAAAATAGGAAATTCTAATATTTAAGTAAGATGTACTAAAATTTCAGCCATTTTTTATAATTTATCGTTAAGGACAGCTTTTCGATATCATTTTCTGTGTAATTTGTTGTAATTATGATTATAAAAACAACAAATTAATTTACAAAGTAGTTTTAACTAGATGTGTTCTTAATCTTCCTTTGCACTTACAATATGGGTACCTTCAAATTTGAAATAAATTATTGGCATAGTCTTTCACGTTAAAAAAGTTATAAAAAAAAAATTTTTTTGTTATATTTCATTCAATTTTCGAGACTCTCAACGTCTTTGATTTGAGTGAAAAATAGTGACTAATCAAAAACGCACGCAGAACTATCTAAAACTATGCGTGCGCGCAATAACATAGGCGAATTTGTCAAACATTTGTATGTCATAGTCTTTATACGCATGCTTAAAAGTTCTAATAACATACTTTTAAGTCATTAATTGCTGTGTCTTGTGAAGTAATAATTTTTGGTAATAATTGGAAGTTTATTATTATGGGAATAAAAATCAGCATAATATTTAATTTCTTTAGTCCGTGACCCATAATCGCCACCAATGCCCATATGACTACAACATCTGATTACTTGGTATTCATTGTGAGCATGTACCTTAAAAAAATAAATAATGATCTATACCTTTTGAGAAAACTGTGACGTACAGTATTTCTAGATTAAATTGCATGCGTGTTCAATCAAGATGTAAACTGACCGCGCATCTTTGCATTATGTGCAATCAAAAGGTAATTTTCTCACACATTCACGCAACAGAGAAATAATCACACAATTTTTAGTAAAACGAGCTAAATTAATAAATATAATTGATTATTTATTTGTCACTTTTTTAATGCTGCAGCAAAGTAAGACATTGAACGTCACATTTAGCTTTGACATTTTTCCTCAGTACTTCTTCAATGCATTGAAGCAACTCTTCATGGTCACATTCTTCCTTTAGTTGCCCAAAAAACTCCTCAGTAGGATTATATCCTGGCGAATAAGGAGCCAAAAATAATCATTAATGCCCACTTTTTTCAATATGGACCTTATTAAAATCAGTTTGGTGGAAAGTCACATTGTCATTGACCAAAATATATTTTTTTGGCCATAATGTGTAAAAATTACCAAATAGTTCTTCCAAGAATTCTAAAAAACTATTTGATTTACACCTTCCTTGTGCAGCTTAAACCTGCAAATTTTTGTACTGCTCATTGCAGCAATTAGAGTTATATTTTGGGATCGTATTAGTTTTTACCCTAATATTAGCTCGAGTTCCAGGAACAGACCGTCGCCCTTGTGATCGTCGAGTTGCTAAGGAAAATTCTGACTCGTCAATGAAAAACATATCGAAGTAACTTTGTTCCAATCGGATGTATTCATTAACATAGCTGATTGTTTTGTTAATAACATACATAATACAATTTGATTAAGATACCTGCATCTTAATTAAATTGTACGAGGAGAATTCCTATTAGTTGGGACCAAGGAAATTTTTTTAGAGTATAATGAAACTCATTTAAAGCACGTTGAATTGTATGCCTCGAAACATTTAAATTAAAATTTTCCAACGACTTATTGGTAAGTTGATCAAATGACTGGATACAATTTTTATCGACTCGGTCTATTATGAACAGCTTGTGCTCTTCATTAAGCAATGAGCTACGATCCCCGCCTGTAGATTTTTTCGGAAGGAACCAGTTTTATTAAATTTTTGTATAACTCGGCTGACCACTGAATTCTTACGCTTTTTTTAAGCTAAAATTATATTAGAATAAAGATATTAGAATAAAAATACTTTTTGTTTAATGGCGATGTTCCCACTACTTTCAATACTATTAAACTTGTATTTTCTCTTTTGAAATATTTATATTTTTAACAGAAAATTCAGAATCTTCACTTGATATATTGCTTAATGCGCGGTCAGATTTCATCTTGATTGAGCATACATGCAGTTTAACCGAGAAATACTGTATATTATTTTTAATATTTAAGTGTATTTAAATATTAACAACTTAATTATTTAATATCATTTTTTGAAATATTAAATGTGAGTCATACAAAGTATGTAGCGCCTTTGAAAATTTTTTATATACACAAAAAGTATTTTTATAAAGAATTCTTCATATAATTACTACCCATGTATGAGTATGGGTATGAGTATGGATATGGGTGTTGAAAATTTTATAAAATTGAGCCAATGTATAATGCGGGGGCTTTATAAGGTCATATTATACGCTATATGAATTGATAAATGAGTATAAGTTATCTAAAATACTTTAACATGTTTATGTATATTCAAAAGGGTAATGTCATTATGAAGAAAACGTCTAAATTTTTACTTTAAGCAGTATGAATAAATAATTGTAACATCACCTCTATTACAATTATTTTATCTTTCATGTCGTATTTATTAAATTTTTGAATTTATCCTATAAGTTAGAGTAATAATATACAAATAAAAATTTATTTTACTAATTTCTTAAATTTCTTCGTACATAATAATGACCTTATCAAATATTTTGTATTTTGTATTTTTATTTTTTTTCAAGATAATTAATTTTTTAGTTTTACGATGTGGAAGAACTTTTCAGATCTGGCGGCTCTATCCCCGATACTAAATATATTTTTATGGTTCTCTTATCTTTTTGATAAAATTATAGTAAAATTTGACTTAGGGTGATTTTGTTGATCGTGGATACTACAGTTTAGAAACATGGACAAAATTATTGGTTCTCAAAGCTAAGTTTATAATAACCTATATATTATAAACATATAACATTGTGCATTTATTTAGATATCCAAACCATATTCACTTGATTAGGGGTAACCATGAGAGTCGTGGTATTACTCAAAGTTATGGATTTTATGGTATTGATTTGTTGTGGATTTTCTTTCAACTGTTTCTAAATAGACGAGTGTATTCGTAAGTATGGCAATGCTAATCCTTGGAAATTTTGTTGTGAATTATTTGATTTGTTGTCTATTGCCGCGGTAAATTTTTTTATCAAATTCTTTTTTATATATAATTATGTTGTTTTATATGTAATAATATACTTTTTTATGATAATTATAAGAAAAATTTTTTTGTAAATTTCTCTTTTAGTTACATAATAAATTATTATAATATCACTTAATTAATAGAAGTATTTTATTTTTTAAGAGCATCAAAGTGAAATCCAACAAAGTTTAGACAGATTGATTTTTTCATGGAACTAATAGATAATTAAAGTCCTCACAATTTCGATTTTTTCTGCCGGTAGAGTACTTTTTTATCAAAAGTATTTGAATTTTATATGAAATTCAAAGCATAAAAAAGTCATGATTATCTTTTGAATCGTTTAATTTATATAATTTCTCATTGGTGTTTTATTAAAGAAAATCTATGTAGAAATATTGAATCTTTTCTGTTATTATAATAAATCACTAATATCGAAATTCAGAAGCTTTTCGAATTCTTTATATTCAAATATTATATTCAAATAAGTGGATCAAATGATTTAGTTAAGAATTATTCGATGATGGTTTTAGTCATTTTATTAAAATTTCGTGATCCATAAAGAGATGAAGTTTTCATATAAAAATTACCTTTACTTAGGCACAATAAATTTTCAAATTACAACATGGTATTACTATTTAATGTTACTTTATTAAATTTGAATCCTAAATTTTAGTTGGGTGTTTTTAAAATATATTTTTTTCCCAAATGTATGTTTTTATTTGCAACATCCTATCTCGAAATGAGCCCATATGTCCTCGTCTCTATTCTTCGTATAATTATCCACCTTATATACTTTTAATTGACTTCAAAAACATTTTAACGTTTCTATTTTTCATATTTCTCGATTTTATAATTAATAGCTCCCCATGGAACTTTTATACCTATTTTAATGACAATATTGTTCAATAATTTTTTACAGAGCATTAAGTCTCTTTGTAAAACATTAAGGTGTTAAATTTTTCTTATAATAACAAAAGATCTCCTGGTAAGTTATACTGGCATATTTTATGCATTTAATTATTAGTACGTCAACTCTAAAATACAAATAATTCTTTTTCTAAGAGTAGACCCACTCCATCATCTTTCAGGATATGAAGTCAAAAATTATTATAATTATTTTCTTGAGACACTCTAAGCTTCTATAGGATGTCTATATATATGATAAATTTTACAAAACCCACGACTTTTTAAGTGTTATAACCCAAATTTACAGTCGGCGTACTTTCTTCAATACTATGCCAAATATAAGCTATGAGATTTTAGCAAAATAATTTGTTAAATATAATACAATAACATTCTTTATGATCACATAAGTTGTAAAAATATATCTTGATAAGTTTACGAGTTTTTACCTGAACTAAAATACAAACTCATAAGTCTTTATGCCTTTTGCTATTAATAAGATAACGAATAAATTTTACTTTTAGTAAGTTTACAGCTATTATTTTTCTCTAATATCCCTCTATTTGTATACTCCCTCTTACATGATTTAAACTGTTGAGAAATTTCAGTTTCAGACCTTACGTATTTGTAATTATAAGTTCTTTATTCTGAAACATATGGGAATGTTAACTCTATTAAATATTGTCTTATTATTCTAATGGAATGTTAATACTTAAGCCATCTCTATATGCATATATATATTATAAAAGCTACAAGGTATTCACTCAGTGGAGTTTATACTTTGTTAAATTGGCTGTTGAGTCAACTGCCAAATTTATGTGCAAATTCTTAGACTCAATAAATTATCCTTATATTTCCATTTATCTCAGATTGATTAATAAGAAGATTGTGGTTAACTATTTATTGCGCTACAAATTTAGATTATGGTCTGACATCCGTACCATAATCGGTACGAAAAATACACGTTCGGAAAACTTCGTTTCTTAATTGAAAACATTTATAATATATTGACATAAAGCTCCTAACTCTTTTTCATATGTTTTTGAATATATACATAATCTGCTACATAACCAGGTAGAAAATTTGAATTCTTGTTGTTAGCACTTGTATACTTTCTCTTAAATACCCTCCATGTAATTTTAATATTTTTTGGATCTCCTTCACTAGAAACAAAGTTTATCTTGTGAATTACAGTCTTTTTAACGAATTCAAGATATGCCAATCGATTATAATTGTGTCATTCTCTACCTTTCCCATAATTAAGATAATGGATACAAAAATTTCTGGAGTCTTCCTATTCGTTAATTTTAAAAAACAACTACCATCCTCATCAATTCCACTAATTATCCAATCATCAAATATTGTTGGGTTCTTTTATATTCTATAACCTTTTTACTTTCTTTACCAGATGGCTGTAACATCAATTTTTACAACGTCTCTAATGTTTAGAAATTTGTCACTTGTATGGCATCAGATCTCTTATAATTAATTTCCAATTGGATACCGAGGTACGGCATGATATGCCATAATGTTTTTGAATGTCATCTTAGCTGTATGAGGGATATTGGATAAAATAAACAGCTAATAGAAATCCTTTGCATCTATTGTTTCGACTCTTTAGATTCATTTCTTTCATAATGAGCTTCTTTTCTACATAAAAAACATTTAAGATAAAAAGCATCAATAATATCATTTAGCACGCATAAATGATATTATTGGCCACAACACATCCGATGGTCATTCAATAAAATTTTTATAATGTATTCATTATAATATTGAAAGTATCCATAATCGAGTACGTCAATTTCTCCAAAGTTGACATATTTTACAGATTACACATGACGTCTTTTTATTACGAATACTAACGGGAATTTTAGGAGAAAGCTAGATTATGACCCAAATTTAATTTACACAGTATATCCAAACACCACGCCGTCCTCTCAGTTAAAATAGTGGCTTATTTTAGTTATTTTTTATTCTAAAAATATCATATCACAAAAATAATTATTTAGAGTAGTTTTACCATTTATTTTTTGTAACTGCACATAAAGAAAAGGTTCTGTAGTTAATAACTCTACCTATATGTAATCATAGAAAAAATCATATTGTTCTCTAAGCTAATTAACTTACAATCGCCTATTGTACACCTTCAAAAGGTATGTTAGCTATACTTTTTTTGCAAATAATTATAGTTGGAACTATATATTCGGAACATGTCGGTCAGATAGATTCAAATGTTTCAGCTAATTTGCGATATTTTTAAGACTTTTTTGCATTCACTAGTTAGGCAATAATATATCATACTCTATTAATTAAGATTATTTGTGGATCAAATCTTATTTCTTTTAATCTAAATTTAAAAAAATAGATTCATATCATTATTATACTCTCTGCTACTTTCATTCTGTAGTTGGACGATTATTATACAACATTCCCTAACTTGTTTTTTACTTAAATAAAATATGTTTTCCAACATATTTTTTGGTATATTTTAAAATATTAGAAACCCTTTAAAAAAATTTTTTTTACATTTATTAACTTCGCTATTAGTTAATAGTGTCAATATCATATTTTTAGTGATTTATCAAATTTTCAATTAAATATAATAGATTTTGATAATTCTACTCAATTTTTTGCTTAAAAAGTATTTAGGTGGTTTATATTAAATGTGAAATACACTTTTTTTACATTTATTCTAAAAATGATAAATTCATGATTCTATATAGTAAAAAAGCTATAACACAGCTTTTTTACACTTTGGAATATACTCCAAAAATATTGTGCTGTTTAAGAGATTAAGCTATATAGAAATTTACGTGATACGTTACATAGGTCTTATGCAGGGATTTCTTATGAACACATATGTTATTTAACTTGAGATTTATTTAGTAGAAATATTACTCCTTATTATAATAAAAATTTTATTTACTGGATACCATGCACCATCATACCTCATTTTTAAATATCTTTAGAGAAAGTAATAATCCACGCTATTTTTAGGAGTATATAAATTTTTGAAATTTTTTTAAAATATAAATCTCCAACAATTCTTCTGAGGTGATGTTACCATCTTGAACATTTCCGAATACACTAAAACTATTAAAGAGGGTATATAGTCTATTTAGGGGGTTAAATCTGTATGCATCACATAGTAGACTTTAAAATGGTTACATTCACCACTTGTTGTAAGATTAGTTGGTCAAATATTTCAGTATTATTAGCAATCAGGGATGTATGATATGAGTTTGTGTTTTCTAATATTTCTACTATTCTGATAAAGTGAAATTTGTTCACTATATAATCCCTTACAAAATATTCTCTTTGGCCACATATGTTGATTGTAGGAGGCTGTCTAGAAACAAATAATACAGACATAAAATTACTAAATGGTCTTAAATATATTTATAATTTAAATCATTATTTTCAAAAAATCACGTTTCCTTTTGAACAGTGAAATTACTCAAACAAATGATGGGAGTAGTTTTTCATTTTGTAAGTGATTTAATATGTGGCCTTAAAATTCTATAAATACATTTTTATATGTGATCAACATAATATAATATCTTGAAATATGCTAATAATTAACATCATTCTAGGTCATTGATAATAGTGTGTTCTGTGTACATGGCGGATTATCACCTTATTTGAACACTCTTGAGATGGTATTTATCGAATATATATAATTCCAATTCACACAGATCTTTATTTTTGACATTAATTATAATTATTTTTAGATTCAGCTAATTGAGAGAAAAACTGAAGTACCTAATAGAGGGGGATTTTGTGGTATTTTCTATGATTACTTTGAAATTTGTTTTTTTTATTGTCGAATATTTTAATTATAGATTTATTATGGTCGGATCCAGAAGAAATAAATTGTTGGGAACTTAGTCCAAGAGGCGCTGGTTGGCTTTTTGGTGAAATTGCTACATTTAATGTAATATTATTATTCCTTAAATTACTGTTAGATGATATTTAAAACTGTATCATAAAATGGTCGAGATAAAGCAACGATCGATAAGTGAAATCAAAGTTTTTTGTATTTGATGAATCATATATATAATAGAGATTTCATATAAATGTAGAATCGCAAATAGCTATGATTTTAATTGCATAATTAAATAATGATAGTTAATAATAAAATTCTATATGAAATATAGAATTTTTAGCTAGTTGCATTAACATCATCGGCGACTTATAAATACTATATTAATTATTATTATTACAAAAAGTTGATTTTGTTATTGCCATTACTAACTATCTACTGAATTTATTTGTATTCCTATTATAGTCTACATTATATATAATATAGTTTTTGCATACAAACAATATTTCACTAGTATGCCGTGCACATCAACTTGTTAATGAAGGCTATAAATTTATGTTTGAAGAAAAGTTGGTGACTGTTTGGTCAGCTCCTAATTATTGCTATAGATGTGGAAATATTGCTTCTATATTGAAATTTGATAGCGCTACATGTTATCATCCCATACTTTTTGAAGCGGTTACCTCTCAAAATAGAAAAGTTCCTCCACCACAAACCGTACCATATTTTCTTTAATTTTTGATGGAATTTTTATTTGCTTGAGATCTTTTGTTTGATTTCGTATTATAAATTTTATATATTTATTAAGCGTATATTTTAATAATAAACATATTTCTTGTTCATTTTTATTACTACTTCTATATTATAGTTGAACTATAATACATCATAATTCATTTTTAGAGTTAAATTTTTATAGATTTACTTCATTAAGTACATCGTGCGCTAAAGCGGAATTTTAATTTCGCCAATTATCAAAGTAAACTTTACCATAAGTTGACTTATTTTATAGTTTTGAGGATTTCTACATTGATGCCAAATGCTATGATAAACATGCCATTTATGAGAGTTTAAAGTTACAGTCACTGCTAGGATCACTCTATCAAGTCGGTAAATTTATAGTCATACTCAGTCACATTAAAATCAAGCTTGACTTCAACTATATTTTTAAGGCACTCTTTTTTAACATATTTATGAATTGATTATTCTTATTCTATTTATTTTTCAGTCGTGAAATACTAAAGATCTAAAGTGTTATGCGTGGAGTTGATTCGAACCCTCTCCGTTAATGCTTAACATACTTTTGTTCACCTATTTAGTATGCGCATCATCAGCAGGGTTCTAGCTTAGTACACTGAGACATATGAACCCTCGCTACATCTACCCTACATGTAGAAAAGTTTCTCGTGAGGCCAGAATTCTTCTGACTTTACACGGGTGTAAATGGGGCATCTTTAACAAGGGGGTTGGTTTAAAAAAATTGTTCACAGCGGTCTAAATGGTTCAATACCGCCCCCACTAAATTTTCCCTTAAAAACACTTAAGCGACCAGGAGGGTAGTACTATCGTCCTCCTCTGATCCTATTTTCGTGGTTTCATATTTGGTCTCCTTTCGCTATCATGGATGGTAAGACTTTTCTAGACTTGGTATGTAGAAGCATCGCCTCGATCTATTATATTTTATCTATCCAATTACCGGATGGTTTAGTTGGTCTTATCGCCAGACCTTTGATTCTTTTGACAACTCGTGCAATCATTGGTCGGCTCCGCTCGTCGGTAGCATAATGACATGTTTGTTATAGGATTAAGTATCCGTTTATTGCCTACAAGCCTTCCCCAACTTCCGCATAAAGGTAATTGGCGACTGTGATTTCATCCTTAGGCAACGCCGGGGGATAATTTTTTTTTAAAGTCGGCCTTTTAAATCGTCCCTGTTCCACACCACTCCGTATTCTGATAGGCTTCATTACTGATGAGTCTCTACTTACAAGAAGAACCGAAGTCTTTTCCGAGGTCGGCTAAAAGTATTTTCTATAATCCCACAATCACTTGCGCGATCCTATTTAGCAGCATCTAAATAAGTGCGATTCTTTTCAAACGTCACAAGGAAGTTTTTACGCTGGGGTGTATTTAACAATACCCAGATTTTCCACGTGCCGTCCTTCGCTCATCAACCCTCCTCCTTTGTACTGGTTTGGGACCGTCACCATTATTGGTCCACACAATCGAGTTGCTCAGCATACTACCTTGATTTTATCTTTCCACGTTTTTGTTATTACGTGTGATTATGAAATTTGAGGTAGCACACTATAATACGTCTTTAATTATTTCATAGTGTTGTAGACAATTAACTGTTATGAATACTTTAATAATGAAATCATGCATAAAATATCACTACGTTAATATAGCCACATAATATGTGTCCATTTAAATTTTTTGTCAGTACACCTGTTCATTTTTGAACTTATAAATGATTTATAAACTGTACAGTAGCATATAATATTACTTTAGAAGGAAATTATACATCTTATTAAAGCCATAAAACTTATGGATAGATTGTAATGTGTCCTTACAATCAATCTGTTATGGAGTGACTCCTTATAATAACGTCTATCTGTGGGAAAATCGAAGAATCGTGAGCCTAGATCATGAGTTTAAATTAAATAGAAATTTTTAAATTTTATAAATCAACAGATCTTTGTTAAGGCCGTTATCAAATTTAAACTTTAAAATTTTAAGAATATAGCAAAGAATTAAAATTATGAAAATTAATTTTTTTAGTTATGAGGTCAAACCCCTGGCGCAGTTTGTTGAGCTGTGAAGTTCAAGTTGTCATACTTGCTTCATTAAACGCCATAAGAACCGCTACGGTGTTTTCCACCATAATTTTCCCTGACGACATTACACATTAGCTTCGACTTATTATTCTGCGTTAGTGTAGTAATTTAGAATACCAAACATCCTCGTTTTGGAGGATTTGGGGCCATAACCACCCCTACCCTTATCCATCAATTGGATATTTGCGCTCTATGTGAAACACCTTAAATGGAGGCAGGAATTCACTACCGTACCCTAGTGCATTAGCACTCGATTTCCCACTACAAGAATGTACTATATTTTTTATACAAACATGAAATTACCATAGTGTTCCTACTAACTTGGGATTAAGGGATATGATATACCGGAAACAGTGAACGGCACAAGGACTCGAACCAGAGGCTCAACTCGCTGACCCCGAGTTGAGCCTATGCCACAAAGCCATCTGTCCGCTTTCTATAAAAATTAATAAATATTTGCATCATTAATAATAAAACATTTTAAATGATTTTCACTTTGAAATGAAATCTAGATAAGCAAATGTAAATAGTTACCTAATAAAAATAATTTTGGATGATACTTGCAAATTTTTTTGTATGTTATATTACGATAGAGGTATCTGCCGCAATATCACCGAGTTGACGTATGCCCAAACTTATTTATTTGCAGTGGATTTATTTTAGTGAAAAACATGACTATGTACATCAGACAACCGCTTTTGTTATGTGTCTCATGCCGATATCGAACAATATATGGGTTTTAGGAGCGCACATCTTATAGTAATAATAGCTAGCACTAACAGTAAGTATATAATTTAAAGTTACATTTTTTATGAAAAAATTTTCCTATCTAATGTAGTTTATTTGCAATTCATGCTATCGAATGTAAGTTTATTTGCAATTCATGCTATCGAATGTAAGTTTATTTGCAATTCATGCTATCGAATGTAAGTTTATTTGCAATTCATGCTATAGATGTAGTTTATTGCAATTCATGCTATCGAATGTAAGTTTATTTGCAATTCATGCTATCGAATGTAAGTTTATTTGCAATTCATGCTATAGATATAGTCTATTAGCCTGTAGAGTTTAACTTAGGCAAATTAAATTCAACTCATTGATAACAACAATCGAGTAACACTCTTATCATTCATTGTATCATATTTCGCGAAAGTTTAACCCACCAAAAATCCTCGTTCGTTAACAACAAACAGCATGATCCTTAATATTTTATAAAAACATTTAATGACCACATAGTTGGTATTAATTTTAGATTTAGTCATTTGAAATACTTAAATAAATGGCTATGGATAGAAGTCAAGTTCTTCGTCTAACGATTAAAAGAAAAATTTTTATCAACAAGATAAATACCTCACGCAACTTATTTGGCTGCTGAACTCATAAAGAGCACACTAACTACATAAGAACATGTAGGCACAACATATAATTGCATTATCGCCATTTTCTAATAGGGAGCTTTTTAAATTAACTATGGAAGATCATCATTTAGAAGCGACAATTTCTCCTACTACATACAAATCCATTTTTAACTCAACAGATTTTATTTAACCAAAGAGATATTTGCTTTCATACTTTAAATAGCTCGCATATAATTCCGCCCAATAATCAGGCTTCATCGCTCTACATGCATGATATAAGTAAGTTTTTGTAAAAAAATGCAACTATCACAGCATCATTACTGATTTCTAATTTAAAAAATACTACAGACCAGGAAATGTCATTAGGAACGTGTATCTAACTTTCAAATGTACTATTGACGATAGTTATTATACGTAAAGAAGCTGTCGGGCTGATTATTTAATTTCTAAAGTTACATCTTTCAGCGATGAACGTCCAGTATTTTTACTGGGACCATGCATAGTGGCGTGCGCACCTCTCATAGTTTTGTTCCAAATGATTCTTTCAATTAATTTTTTATTATAATAGATAATAGACAAGCACAGAGATTTTTAGCCAAAGAAGGAACAAAATATGCATATTCAGCAAACTCATTTATTAACCGTTCCTAAATCAACCTTAAGAACAATGTCCATAAAAGAATAGGATAACATGCTCTCAAATAAAAGATTTTTTGCAAACGAAACTATTATAATTACTTGATTAGTAATGTTGTGCGTCATATGCTTGATTTATGCCATCAAAAATATACCTAAACGCGCATGTTATATGTGATACACAATGAATGATGACTAGCTGATAAACTACAGCAGTCAAATTAGTAAAATAGCATTTAATAATTATTCATTTAATGATGCCTCATTTATAGACCATTAAATATTATAGTTCGTGGAAAAATTATTTGGCACATAAAGATACTTGGTAATTTTTTCATTTACGCAAGATAAACGAAAATGTCTTTCGCTAAGTCGGTAAAAAATAAATACATTTTATCACTGTCTCAATATACAATAATTTATTTTACATACTTCTGAAAAAAGACTCATTTGGATTAACTAGTTAGAAGAATTTTACAAAGTGAGAGACAGAAATAGACTTCACAACGATAAGTACGTACAAGCGCGAAAATCTTTACTTCGACTAACAGTAGAAACTCCCTAACGGCTGCGCACCGCACCATCACGCATGCAAATCCAATTTCGTCAAATTTACAATAGCAAATTTCAACAAAATATCCCATAATTTATTTCAACTACATAATTTATTTTTTTTATGATAAAATAAATTTTAACATACATTCTAGTGTTTTATTAAATAATATAATCAATGATACGACATAAAAGAATACAAAATTTTAATTTAATTATATGGTATGCCTTAAGTAATGATATACAAATGTATATGCTAAATATGTTTTAGTTAGTACTAATTGTTTTCTAAACAATTAATACTAATCCAAATCTGTTTCTTTTTCTGCGGCTACCAAATCATAAGCATCCATTATAACATGTGTAGAACTGTCTAAAAGAACATTTAGATATTTGAAATATTTAATTCTAGGAGAATATTACCGATAAATTTGAAGAAGCATGGATGAATTTTATGTTTGAACTTAATGAACAATAAATATATTGGAATTCCAATTATTATAACACCTGAAGCTATGCCGAATCCTACTGGATTGTCTTTTATTGGAAATACAATTAATACGACTGATACTATCGACATAATTATTGGAAGAATAATCCATACCTGTAGTAGAATTGATATTTAAAAAAATACATTAAAATTTAATTTACTTTGAAAGGTCTGTTCAATTTTGGTTTTTTATATCGTAAATATATTTGTCCAAGAAAACAAAGCAAGAAGAAGAACCATGTTGCAAAACTGAAGAATTCTATCATGGCACCTAATGAATCAGAGTGGGGTATCAAACACAGTAGAGATATTATAGCCTATAATAAGTATATACAAATAGTGCATATTATTATTAGAATGATATATACAGTAAGAACAAGTGAAGGGATTGGAGTTCGTTGGGATTTATGAATGCATGATAAGATAACAGGCAGATGACCATTACGACCAGCAACAAAAAGCAATCTATGTAGATTATTGAAAATTAAATAAATACTCTATTGATAATCATATTTTTAAAAATTAAGAAATAATTTTTAAAAATAAGATCATATTGATGATAATTACGTACAACTTTAGTGATAAAAATGCATTTTTAATTAATATAACTAAAGAAAGATGCGTAAGTTAGAATAGCAGAGATTTTCATTGATAATAAAACACTACCTATAATATAATGTTTATTTATCTAATTTAATAATTAATACAGTAGAGTGTGCACTAAAGAATATTATAAATTTTAAGTAGCTAAATAGCAATTATATAGATTACGGTTGTCAGTAATCTATATAATTTTTAAATAAAGACTAACTAAGTACGATATACTACTTTGACTTCAAAGAATAAGGCGCATCTAGGTAGTAATTGGGTGATATTTAAATTAAAGAGAATAAATAATTTTAATAAAATAAAATAGTCGAAATTAACATTTAACTAAGCAAAAATATTTTTTCCATATAGCATATAGTTAACATTGTGATTTTTATAACAACGTAGCTCATTTATTTGATAAAATATAAGTTATTTTACAATAGTATTAAAGAGGATGACTTCTATATGGCAAAAGATCTACCATAATAATTAGTTTAAAATAAAGTCATAAAAAAGCACTAATGATTATATACACTTTATTTTTGTTGTTAAAAAACACAATCTATGAACAAAATAATGATCTATAACTATAACGTCAAAGATTATAATAATTTAATATATAGATTCATATATTTTTAGAATATATGACTAATGTTGTAGCTTATAAGAATGACCTCAACACAGATTTTCTCTAGGAAATAAGTGTAATTATTGTCATAAGTAAATATTAAATATGAAATATATATGTATATATATATAATGTGTATAGCAGATGATTTTTGTTATTCGAAAAATAACACTATTTTTAGATAAAGATGTTAAACGATTAACAAATTAAATAATATCAATTGGCGAATTATAACGAGAAATGTTTGATTTTTAACGAATAAATATATCATAAAATAATCACATTTGTTCACTGTAAAATGTAAAAGCACATCTTTAGTTTTATGATGATAATATTTTAACATGATCATCATGGACATGCTGCCTAAAAAAGTAATCATAAGCTTAGAATAGTAGTAGAGATAGTTAAAGACATCATTACATATAAAAATAATCAGCATTTTTTAGTAAAATATGTAATAAATAAAAAGAACGTTAATTGGGTAAGTCTCAACTGTTTAATGACAAAATAAAAAAATTGTAATATTTTGCCCCTTTAGTGAAAGGTATAATGGATTCTGCAAAACAAATCTTAAATTTTAATGCAAATAAATTATAATACAATATAAAAGCAAATTATTTATATATAGGCAGAAATAAAAGTCAAATCAAGCAAAAATGGTAAAAAAATATAACGTTAGAATGTGAAGAATACATCAGAATTAGAAAAGAAAAGGTTTTTCGAAAAATTAATTATATTCTAGTAATTTATTTAAGTATATGATTCCGATAATTCTAAATTAGAAGTGTAATTTTGATTAGTTAAGGCAAATAATCCATTAAACTTTTAGGGGATTACACGAAAATAAAACACATTATATGATCTCCACAAGGTTAACGCTAGTTAACTAGGAGTTATATAGATAACTTTATAAAAATATGTTTATCATTATTCGAAAGATATAATTTTAATATTTAGAAATCAATAAAATCCGTTTTATTTGTGATATTCCGGAATGATCTTTTCCGAACATTAAATGTTGATTTTATTCTGTTGGTGCCGATACCGTTTGCATTTACTAATTCTTATTTATGAACAACAATTAAAATACGCAAAACCCATATTAGATAAACGCCAGTATGCGCGGGCGTTTATTCTCAGTCACTATTTATCAGTCCTCAAGAACACTTCTTAAAATATCCTCACGCGTATTCCTATTTCTTATTTTAGGTTTTTTTGAGAATATATAGTTGTTATAGTCTATTCAAACCACTATCTCTAAGTGATAGTTGCTAGGTATTATTTTTTGAATTTCACAATGTGGAACGCGTCAATTTGGGTATTAGATACCTAAATTGGCAGATTGGTTCATTGTGGTTATAAATGTAATTGAGAAAAAATTTGGCAAAATTTTTCTAATACACAGTAGTTTGATTAGTAGAACCAATCGGAATTCTCTTGAAACCATATCAAAGTGTCCGCCTGGAAGAAAATTATATTATGAAATAAATCTCGAAAAAAAAGCTTTGAATAATCAAAAAAGTTTTCATTTCAAATTATACTTCTTTTGTAAATAATGAACAATAAAAGCAGTGTCTGCGCACCCTTTTAATCGATGTCTTTCAAAACATCTATTCACAAATTTCAGTCGGTGGAATTACTTTTACACGTTTAGTTCAATCACTCAGCTTCTTTCTTTGTTATATTTAAAATGTTGGCAGATGTTATTTTATTTGATATTTTCTAGATTCGAGTATTAAAAGAAATTACTCAAAAAATCTAGAAAATACTCAAATAAATCAAATCTAGCAACCTTATTAAATATCACTCAATGCTAAGAAGCTGAGTGATTGAACTAAAGTGTAAAAGTAATTCAACGACTGAATTTGTGAATAGATGTTTTCGAAAGACATTCGTTTAAAACCAGGATTGAGCAGAAATTGATTTTATTAGTTACATTATCTTACAATGAAGTCATAATTTGAAATTATTACATAATTTAGTGGTATTAAATATTGACTCACTATAAGCCAAGAAATAATAAAAAAAAGTATTTATTTATATATATATATAAGACATTTTAATATCTTATATATATCATCCATATTTATGAGAGAGTAACTAAGTGAGAAAAATATGACTTAATAACAAAGATCTGACCTTCACTTTACTAAATAATTAATATGGGAATGAAAATTTTGATACGCAACGTCACTGCTAAAAAATTTATTTTTTAACGATAATCACAAAAAAAATTTTCATTACCTTTTATAATAAACAAATTAAAATAACTCCAAACTGAGTTAATTATCAGCTCAATGTTGTTTATATTAAAAAAAATCATACATCACTGGGATGATTATAAAAAGCAGAATAATGTGAAACAACAATTTTAACATTTAATTGTGTTTTTTTATTAATATAACATTCAAAGATATTATATATAGATCAAATCACGCGAAAATTATTTTTTGAACTAACCTTCCATTGCCATAAATTGTCGACAATGCGGATCCATAACAACAACATGCGACAAGCAACGGTACAATCCATTTCCAATTTCCTAAAAATTCTTCACCTATCGTCTACATAATAATTATTAAAAACTTTAATTATTATATATACCAAACCAACTGCATCCGTTAGTAAAATACCATCCGGACCAATCGCTGCAACATAACAAACATTTATCAATAGATATGATACCATAACAGATACCATGGCTAAAATAATAGCTCTTGGTATATTTCTACAAATAAAATATCAAAATTTAAATAAATATAACAACCAACTTTGCTCCATCTTTCATCTCTTCAGTTGCATAATTTAAATTGTTCCAACCATCATATGCCCATAGTGTAGCAAAAAATGCTGAGCCCAATTTATCAATACCGTATAAGGTACCATCAAAAGGTTTGTTAAAATATTCTCGTGCTTCTATATACAAAAAGCTCAAAATATTTAAAAAAAAACCAATTTATTACCTTTATTTTTTAGGTTATAAAATCCCACTCCTACAAATATAGCAATCGATACAAATTTAGTCCACATTAAAACGTTATTTATTCGAATACACCATTTTAAACTCATAACATTTAATAACGTGATCGTTATTACAATGACTCCCCCCAACGATTTCATTATAACTTCTGGAACATGGCAACCATAAAAGAATGCTGTGGCAATATATTTTGCGCATGTAATAGCAATAATGGTAACAGCTGCTGGTTTTAATACAATTAAATTCGTCCAAACAAATAAAAATGCAGGTATATTTCCAAAACTTTCCAAAATATAATTATACTCGGCTCCGCTCTCTTTAATTGTTGTACCAAGTTCGGCAAAACATAAACCACCAAGCAATGATATTAAACCACAAAAAACCCACATTACTAGAAAAAATCCAACAGAACCAGTATCTCGAAGTACTGGATTTGGTGAATAAAATATACCAGAACCAATAATACAACCAACAATAAGACCGGTTCCACCTACCAAGCCTATACTTTGACTGAGTTTATTACCTTCTATACCAGCTATATCAACTTCTTGATTATCTGGAGCAACATTTTTCATAGCTATTGACTCAACTGCACCTTGATTTGATGATGTCGTTGAAGAACCCATTATTAATCTAAATAATTATGATTAAAAAAAATTTATAATTTTTATATCATACTATTTTATGTCTACTAAACTTAGTGGAATACGACTTTTAGTTATGAAGAAACTCTTTGTAACAACAATGAGTAGCAGAGTCTAAGATTAATAACACGCTAAGTAACTTCCTAATAGTGTTTAATACCATTATTAACAAAGATTACGATAATAATCTTTCAATCAATTTTAATTCATGAGATTTTACTATTAATATAACATTTCTTAATTTCTAATAAAAAAATATATATATACTACCAATGTGCTTCACATATTATTTAAAAATATAACAATTAAACGTATATTTGACATTTTGTACATTAAATCATATGATTCAGCAAAAGAAAACAAAAATACATTTATCTCATTAACATGGATTAATATATTAAAAAAATTAACATGTTAACAAATATAAATACTTAGTGTGATTCTATTGAGAGTATCTATACCTAAATTCATATTTTATGCACTATTTAAAACTATAGAATGAAAAATGAAATAATAACTGCTACTTTATTGAATTATTTTTACATAAATGTTATAAGCCAACATAATCTTATTTAGGATCCCGACTAATAATCCAATAAAGCATTTTAATGTTATTGTTAATTCATTTAAATAATATGTAGTGATTAATATTATTAATTCATTTGTATAATTTTTAAATGAATTTTTCATTTAAATATTATTTAAAAATTGATTTTTAATTATAATCTTTATAATATTCACATGAGTATTTATTATTTTTTAAATAGAAAAAGTAACTTTTCTATTTAAAATGGAAACTAAATTGTTATTCATTTAAATTTTAATCTGTTTGTTTTACATATAGACTTATTTATGAAAATAAAGTTACTTGAAATAATCTCAAATCCAAAATTATTTTATAAATCCACTTACAGTATATAACAATGTTATGTACTGTGATAATTTATAATATGTTATAATTACTATGTTGTCATTTATATAATATTAATTCGTCATATTTAAATCTATTTATCTTGCGTTTAATAATAAGTTATAGACTTTAATCTTTTAAAAAATTTTCATTAAAAATTATATTTTCATTAACACTCATTTATAAAGTAAGTTTTTATTAATATTCTTATAAAGAAATATTATTTTATTTTAGTATGATATATTTAACGTGGCAATTAAGAAAGATCATTAGATTACAATAGAATATCTTGTATTCTTTTGTTAAGTAAATTGGTCCATTTGTTTAATATTAACATAATGGCGCCCTTATTCTTACCTAATTAAATGTAGACTATATATTATATTTATCAAATATATAATTTTTACATTCAATATATTATTTTTATAAAATATATAATTTTTACATTAAATACATTATTTTTATCAATATATTATTTTTATCAAATATATCATTTTTACATTCAATCTATAATTTTTACATTCAATATATAATTTTTATAAAATATATAATTTTTACATTAAATCTATGGTTATATTCCAATGTTATCAAATATATTATTTTTATCAAATATATTCGACTATGTATAATTTTTTCGTGCAATATCGGAGAGATATCTATTAAATTATCATTTTATTATTAAGACTACTTTTAATTTATTTTATACTATTTATTTTCGTTTCATCAATAATGTTACTGTATGTTTTTGCTACAATACTTAACCAAGATGTACTATTTATAAGAATATAATATAATTTTATGAAGTTTTATTTTTTAAGATTTAACTTCAACATCAGCGACAGATTCATCATCTTTTTAACCAATATTTTGTTAAACTTTAAAAAAAAAGTGTTAATAATTAATTCTTAATTTAAGCGTTTTCTTATATTTTCTGCTTGAAGAATATAATGTTGATAAGCAAAATTTATCATGGCTCTGTCTATATAATTTTTTATCATATTATTCGGTTGTGCTTTAATTACGACAATAATCTTTTATTTTAACAACACTATGTATATGCCCATAAACGTTAAAAGTTATAATTACTTACTAACAGTTTTATATCTTAATCTCCACATAAAAGCTTATTCGTTAATCTTCGTTAACATTTATTTTTATTATTCTTTTTACTTAAGGTATTTTGATCTAACGTTTTTTATGAAGAATGTGACATTTTATGTGAATAATTTATACGATTATTTTGTCTGAGAAGCTTTTAAAGACGCCGATTAATGAAATGAGAAAATTTTAGCCATTTTCCCACTAGAGTATGAATAGATTTAGTACATCCATAAATAATCTCTGAGTAAAATAATAACTAAATAGTTTTAGTATATGGTTACATAATTGAGTTTGTAAGTACATAGCCAAAATTCTTTCGGCGCGTGCAGAATTACAATTTTTATGCTACGCTCATGAGACACCCCTATGAATTCTAGAAGTCATGATTATAAATACTTTTTTCAGAAAGTAATAAATGGGCGATCTGTTGTAATAAGTATCTTTTAACATTACATTGGTAAAGGAATCATTCACTATTTTCGTGATGTCAAAATAGAAATATTTCCTCCGATTGATTGTTACGTTTGAAAAAAACTAATAGTATGCTATTTAAGAATGCCTAAAATCGCGTTGTTTCTGAGAATAAAATTTCACTAAGATTTTTATCGTCAATGGTGAAGAATTTGGCGAAAACATTTTTCTTATTCCACATTTAAAGTTTACTCCATAACAACGAGTGAAATATAATCTATTGATTTATTCAATACAAAATTTTTTCATGATATTAATATGAAAGTTCTAAATGTTTGACTATGGATTAGACGATAAAGATGGTATTGCCGTATTAACCAATAATCCCAATTAAATTTATTTACGTAATTTAGATGTATTGGTTGCAGATTGTTCATTAAAGTATATAACGTAGAGAATTCCTTCAGTTATGTATTTTTGACGGAAGGTATCGTGTTACTTCTCCATCTATACACTTGGCAGATATTTTGCTAAAACAAAAAAATATTCTCATTATTTGAAATTATTACAAAATAATCTTAATTAAATTCCCGAGAATACATCATCACTGACTTTGATGTTTTTGCCTACCTTTTTGCATTAAATAAAGCAACAAGATCAAAAATATCCTTCTATCTTTTACATTTTAGAAATAATCATTTGGCAAAATAATTAAAATTTTCTTGGGTTGTAAAATGAATTTTTAACATTATTCTAAATTTCATTGTTTATTAAAATGTTTGATATCTTTAATAATTGTTCCTATTAGAATTTTTAGAATAAATTTTAGCAAATCTTTGTTGAAACGTAATAATTTTAAACAAATGAATAATAATTTTTGTTGAAAATAACTACCTATATGTGAACCAAATATCCAATCATCTCATTGAACACACATCAAAGAGTTTTGACGTCAAAGTCAGCCGCTAAGGGCATAATCGGCATTTTACGCAAGGTTTGCTAAGTTTGATTATGGAATTACAACATTTTTTAAAAATTACGCCTAATCAAAAGCATTGTTGCGAACGAAATTGAATATCGGATGGCTACTATATCATTTATCAAAGTAATAAAGTATAGGTATATACAAAATTTTATAAAAAATGTTATTAATAATTATTCCTCATATCACACGGCATATCTTGATCTTGATCTTGATCTTGAACTAACTGGGAAGTTATATGCGTGGAAATTGAAAAAATTAAACAAAATATTTCTTGACATTTTTATGAGACTAGGTAGTTCGTTTGCATACGCTGACAAATTTCCACTTTACGCCCGTGTAGAGGTTGGCAACCTTTTCAATGTAGATTCTGTAGGTGGTTTTTGCAATATGAATAATCAAAATAAGGTAATTTAAAAAGAGCAATTCTTATCAATCAAATGTACTATCTTAATGGTCAATGAAATAGAGCGCATACGTGATAAATTTATGATAGACCTTCTGAAAACTTGAATTTCATATTGTCGAAATCAAGTGCAAACTGTTAAATGATAATTTATAAATATTATCATTTAATTGAAATATCATAATAGTTAAACAAGCCAATATTGGAGGTGTCCTAATAAGAATTTCCACGCATAATTAATGTACCTAGCTTGATAAAATTGAAAATATTGATATTATTAATCTCATAATCGTTTGTTACCAGAAAATTACTTTCTGAAAATTTTGTTGAATGCAAAAATGAAAAAGCAGAGTAATGTTCTTATTCAACTCACAAAGTTTATTCTGTTGCTACCAGTTCAAGTAAAATCTATTAACTACCGATTATAAACATTACATATCTATCAAAATATCCAAAATCTATTATTATTTATTGTACTATGAATTTTTAAGAGTTGGATCTTAGCTTATCACCCTTCGCTCCAAAGAAAGAATATATCCGTTTATGGTCCCAATGTACAATTGAACGATAGAAATATAGTTGTAGGTACTCAAAATAATTTGATGCGTCTGTAAAATTCAAGTGTGATGATTTCAGATGGAACTTTTTAGATATTTTAAGATTTTTTTCCAGTTGTATATCTTGCATGGTAAAGCAAAAAACAAGGTCTATCTTATCTAGTTGTTTATACCCTTATAAAAGCAAAATAGAAGATTATTTACAAGCGTTTAACATTGGTCTTCGAAAAATGCAATTATCAAGTTCTCCAGTACCGGGTTTTGCATCCAAACCCGGATTTGTGAACAGTCAAACCCGGATTTGTGAACAGTCAAACCCGGATTTGTGAACATCCAAACCCGGATTTGTGAACAGTCAAACCCGGATTTGTGAACATCCAAACCCGGATTGGCTCGGATTACTTTTAAGGATTCGGATTTTAGGAGAATCTGTAACACGTGTTTTTTATACTAATGGGTAAACAAGTTCAACACTCAAACAGTAAACGTGAAGACGTCATTAGATTGGTAATCTATGAAAAATTCAATCAAAAAGGAGCCTCGCGTGTTTTAAATATACCGAAATCGACGGTGAATGACATTATAAAAAGATATAATTCTATCGGCGAGATAGAAAAAAGAAAAAAAGGTGGTAGTAAAAGTTTAATATTTAACGAGGAAATAAAAGCTGCATTAATTAAACTAATTGATGACAATTGTACAATAACAATAGATTGTATGATTCAAAAGTTGAATTTAGAGGTGCACCCATCGACTGTATTGAGATGGTTGAAAAAAATGAATATAACATTTAAAATGGTAAGACCAATTCCAATTAGTCGAAACTGCGATTCAGTAAAATTGGAAAGAAAGTTGTACGCCGAATGGTACACTGGAATTCCGATTGAAAAAAGATATAAAAACCTTGTTTATGTAGATTAAAGCCCCTTTTCATTGCATATGTTAAGAAATCATGGTCGGGCTTTGAGAGGTCAAACACCAAACCTAATTCTCTCTAACAGCCGTGGAAATAACGTAACAATGATTTTAGCTGTTAATGCTGTAAATGTCATACACTGTGAAGCAATATCAGCTAGTGTTAATGGGGATACATTCCGAGAGTTCTTGGAAAAACTAAAAGAGATATATAGGGGATGAAGATTTTATAATAGTTATGGATAACGTCAGTTTTCCTCATTCAAATCCTCAATTTTATGATGATTATGATTACGAAATACACTATTTGCCGAGATATTCCCCTTTTCATAATCCCTGTGAAGAAGTATTTTCGCATTTAAAATCATTTGTAAGAAGAGGAGGTCCAATTCATGGCAGAATTGATATGATAACTAGGATGAAAGATGCTTCAAATAGCGTTACTGAAAGTAATCTGAAAAGTTATTTCCAACATTGTGAAAGTTTCCTTGGTCAATGTCATACTCAACAAGACATACTAAGAAACTAACAATTTAGAAATAATTTATTATTCTATAGTACATTATAATCTTTTTCTATAAAATTATAACTTAAAAGTGCGGTTTTCTGTATTTAAATGTGTTTTATTAAGATTAAAGCTAATCCGGGTTTGGCTGTTCACAAATCCGGGTTTGACTGTTCGAAAATCCGGGTTTGGATGCAAAACCCGGTATATCATGGTTGATTTTGAGTTATCTTTCTACTTTGCTTTTAAAAAAGACATCATATTCTTTTGTTTATTCTATTTCGTACAATCAATTTGGCTAAAAATACAAAGATTTGGACTCAATTATGAATTTTTCAAGAATACCAAACTTGAGCTTTTAATCAAATGTATATCTTTGCTTGCTTTTTTCCTGTAGAATATGTCAAAGTTGAATACCAAAAGATGTTAAAATCTCAGACATTCAAACATATCAGCTAATCTAAGTTTTCCAATATTTAAAACTACTTTAAGAGAAACAGAATATCCAATCAAACATTCGAATCCATATTTTAGAGTTCTAAATTACTTCAAATTAATTAAGCGGAAATATTCAATCGACATTTTTACGGAAAATTTTAGCAATGCCACCAAGGTTCAACAACATTTTTGAATATGATGAAGGTTTAACAAAGTGATGATGAGAACGACATCGAATATTAAATGTCAAATTTACCCAAAGTAATATCCGTTAATTATGAAAATAAACTTAATTCGTTTAAGGCATTTACATGTATTATTACAAATAGTACAATTTAACACACTTTGAACTAAAATAAAGTTGTAAAGTTAAATGATGGATTGAAATATATTAATAATACTAAAAATATATGGTTCATATTCATTCAAATGGGCTTATTTCTGCGTTATGAACAAAAATCAATGCGCATGCTCGTTGACAAATTTTGTCTTTTCTGTAGAGGTGTAACAGGTATTTTTTGTTAATATAATAATCAAAATAGAATAAAAACGCAATTATGGTCAATCAATACTTACAGGTGGAAACTAATTATGAAAAAATTATTTATTTTTGAAATAGTATATCTGCTTGAATCTTGACAAAACCATTTATGGAATTGGTGCAAGTGATCACAGTCATGTGCTAATTTATCATAATTAGGTGTAAAGCTTTTTGTGCCAATTTTATGTTGATTAAAGATAATTTAAGTGAATCAAAACTATCTTTCACTACCTTGAATTCAAAAAATCATCTGTAACATTCCTCATGTGAGGTCGCCAACTGAGTACTGTATAGGTCTGAAAAAACATGTACAACTATATCAGCTTGTGTTTTCAAATTGATACATAAGTTAATTACTGTTCATTCAGAAGGTTAGAATATAAATTGAGCATTAATTTAAAGGTATTGATATCGACGTACAGATCGTGTGCAGACTCCTACTTTATAAATGAGTGTCAATTTCATTAAGATTCTTTATCATTAACATAGAAAATGCTAAATACATTCACCACTCACCGTTTCTATTGGAAAATCACGAGATTTTTCTGTGTCAAAAATCGACAAAATCTGTTCTTTGAGGTCCCAGATTCTTTATTATTCTACCAAAGTACATTTGTGTAGTAAATAATAACATTAAAATCAGCCTCGACATGATCCACGTGATATGATTTAATGTCAACTCCAACATACAGAGTTTTTCTTGGTATATGATGCAGTAAAAAGATAACGGACAGTGTTTTGGAAAATTGATCTTTAATTTTATCCTTCAACGGCTCTACACAATGCCAGAATATTTTTAATGCTGAAAGAATTTTTCATCATCATTTGTGATGAAAAATTTATCAAAAACTAATTGCGACCTAAGTAAACTAGTAGTAAGAGTGTTGTAAAATTCCAAAAAAAGTAAAGTGACTTGTAGAGATTCCGTTTATAACAGTTACTTTGTAATTTAAAATTTGTCATCAATTACTCTGTTATAAATAATTGAGCAGTTTCCTAAAGATCAGTACTCTCATCTCAAGCAAATGAAAACCGCTGAAAATTAGCATTAGTTGTTAACAACTGTTCTTGGATAATTGAGGCAATGTCATCAGTGCGACAAAATGTCTTTCCGGAAGAAACTATGGCTTCTATTTTACTTCACTTCAGAACACACACAAACCGACAAGATTTACCATGCAGCCATCAATAAATTCTGCCCTGCAAAGAATTTGTTACACTTTGAGATTTTAGTGGCTAACACGAAATTTGCTTTTGTCGCGTTCTTTCATAAAGTTGATGTTTTTATAAACACAATTTTTTCCTGATTAAAAGCTCTTTACAAGATCCAATGCTATTTTTTCAGTATCTCATTTGACAAATTTTATCAAAAGTTGAAATTTTTCGAATAAGAGCCACATTAATAATAATTTTCGTTTGAACTAAGTAATGTTGTCAAAGTAAGCCAAAGGTATTAACTTTGAGTTAAAATTCAGTAAAGAAATATCTTTCTATCTAGTCTTTGTTAATGTCTTGGCATTAAATTTCAATCTTTCACTTTTTTATTGTTTTATACAACTCATTATGAGCGATTTTTTGAGCGATTAATACAATTAAAAAAGTATAGGCTTTAGATTTCTCATAGTTAGTAGGTATTATGGGCAGTGAATGAAGAGCACATTTAGAACCCATTAGGTTACTGCGCCTGCGGGAAGATGCTAGAGCAAAATTGAGACTGAGAAGTTTTTAAAATCGTTAAAAGGGGTTTCAGTATCCTCTTGAGTGTGTTCTGTCTTACTCATTTCATTTGCTTTAATAAGAAAAAAGTATACAACCAAATTTTATATTAGAGTTAAAATTACCAATAAATAAACAGTGATATACGTAATTATTCACTGTTTATGACATACAAACTTAATGCTGAATTCAGTCTAGTTGTATATTTAATGTCATTATTTTATATTATTTTTATAATTTGAGACTAACGCAGGAAACACACGAATTCGTTTAACGAAAAATGCGCTCCGTGTGAAGAAGTTTGCCGACATCTAACTTACGACATTATAAGTTATAATTTATAAGTTATAAGTTAGATTATTAAACACTGTACTCACTCAAGTGAAATAAATCAATCATCTCACCAAAGTATTCTCAAAAATAAATAATGCCAAAAAAAGAAACAGTTTAAAGAAAAATTACATATTATGATATTACTAAAAAACAATAATTACACTACATATATTTAACAAGAGTTGAAATCATGTGTTGCTTAAAGATTGTAATTTTTTGAAAAATGAAGTAGATGAAGAGTATTCTTTTGGCTTGGAGAGGGATTTTTTATTATCAGATAAATTTAAAGTTGCTGATTCATCAATTTTCGATGACTTATTTTTTTTAAGTCTAGCAAGAGCAGTAGATTTTGATTCCAAACCATCACCACTCGTACCTTTTCTTTTCTGTAATTCTTGTGACATCTTATTATTCTTCATACCGTGCGCCTTTCTCTTTCGACGATCCCGCAACTTCTCTTCTTTAGTCATATCATTTTTGCTTACTAACACTTTAGGATCTTTGGAATGTATTTCTTCTGGAGCAAACGTTGTAGTCGACTGAACATGTACAGGTGCTGGTTCTTCCATAGAGATAGTTGGATAGTTAGTTTGCACTGACACTTCCATTTTTGGCTATACAATCTTAAAAAAAAAGAACTCAGAATAATGTTACCATTTTTGGTGTATAGTTAAGATTTGTTAAAGTATCCAATTTACGATACACTTCACTTAATGCTTTTTTAATTTGTTCATAAAATTCATTATTTTGTTGATTTGAAACACCTTGTACTTTATCGATGTATTCTTTTTCGTAAATATTTGCAAGTGAATCTTTACTTTTTTCTGAATTAACAACCGCGGGAAGTCTATAAGTAGCCACATCAGTCTCTACCTTTCTTTTACGGACCACGTCATCAAAAATTTTATCATTTATCCTACGTCTAATAATATTTTCAATTTTTGCAGTTAGTTCATTGGTTATTATTGGAGCTACAACAAAATAAATAAATATGTAAATTAATCTATTTACCTGATATTCTTCCATATTGAAAATTAAGATGTTCTTCAAGAAGACTACCATCACTACGACCTTTTACATTTACTTCTCCCATCATTTTCCATGACTTTTTATCAAGATTTTTTTTGTTCTAATTCTTTAATTTTTAATAACGCCTTAAAAAATTTATTTATAATAGTATACGATATGAAATAAACACATAATGTAAGAGCGTGCTATCAATTTAAATATATATATTATTAATGTGCAACATATATTTATTTTGTTCAAAACTATATAATATACTTTATGTTGTTCCAATTCAAATCTAGAGGATATTTGTTCAGCATTACTACCGTCTTTATCAGTGAGGTCGGTGAATGTGGCAGAATTATTTCCTTCTGTTTTGTTTTTAGGTTCTTTCGATATATTCTGGCTCCCTGCGATTGATTTATCATTTATATAATCAACTGATTCATTATCTGATGCAACATCAAAAATATTTTCACGTTCATTTTTAGAAGAAATATCGCTACTATCAATATCTTCCATACTCTCGTATAATTCATCATAATTTTCTTTTGCAAGATCGATATGTTGTTGTTCATTAACAAATTTGGTCATGTCATCAACATTAAAGACTGAGCCGCTTTTTTCATCATTTGAAAAATCATCATTTGAATATTCATCATTCGAAAAATCATCATTCGATAAATTACCATTCGATAAATTACCACTTGAATACTCTTCATTCGAAAAATCTTCATCAATTTTTTCACCACCAGAATCGGATGACAATACATTCTGGCATTCATCAATATCAGAGCCTTCATCATCAACTGCTTTATTTCTTAAAGCATTATACACTCTCTTCTCTAATTCATCTGTTAGTTGTTCATAGTTCTTCTTTTTTACTTCAAAATTATGGTATATCTGCTGCCATATTAATTCAATATCAACATCATTTATATAAATGTCGTTGAAGGGTAATTCATTATTGGAAGAACATGCATTTTGAAAGTTGAATTAGATTCAGTAAAGCTACTTGTTAAATATTTTTTTAAAAATATTCCAAGCTTTTCTTTATCTAGAAATAACGAAGAATATTCGTCCAAAAAATTCATCTTCACCACGCACGGTTCTAACGAGTATTTCCGCATGCGCCCGAACAAATAGCATTGTTTTCGTTGAGAGTTTTATAATACTTTTCATTATTATTATATTTTATTTATCTTTAAAATTAATAAATACAGAAAATTATGCATAATTTTTTTTTAATTTTTTTTAATTTTTTAATTTAGGCGAAAATAACTTATCTGTTATATATTGCTGCCTTACCTATAACGTTTTTTATTTATTTATATGTTTTACTTTTTTTTATTACTATATAACTTAAGAATAATATATTTATAGAGCATAATAAAACACTGAGACACTACTTTATAATTATTTTTTTAATCAAATCCAAAAGGGTGACAACCGACATCTGAAATGTTAGATAGCCCAAATATTCTACTATTTTGCTTCTATTCATTATATATTTATAGCTTTTGTTTAAATCTTACGTTTCTATTAATTCAAATTAGGTGATTCTTTACATTTCATTACAGTACTATTACTAAAATTTTTCTATCACATAAAATGGTCAATTTTTTCGAAAATTTCCTTTAAAAAAGTTAAGCTTACGTAGTTTTCAAGCATGAAATGCTGACAATTAAAATTAAATTAAATACAATAGTGTAAAGTATGGAATTAATTACAAAATAAGTAATGGGGTCATTATAGGGAAAGAGGAGGTGAATTTGAATTTTAACGGAAGCTTCAATTTGCACTTTGCATCGCCGCAAATACGGGAACCTGTTCTTGATGTCTTTAGAGGTGGTGCTTATTAATAATTCCTCATACCAAGTTCTTAGTTTCCTTGTATTCGTAATGTTGATATAGGCATTGAAGTTCCGCTCTGGTTGGCAGAGGAAATAAATCGTTCACAAAATTTTCTTCCTTCAGCCACCCGACTTTCCGAGTCCTGCCAAATCGTATACACAACACTTTTAAGCAATGAAATTGCTTAAAACCCTCGTTTATTATGAAGAAACATCCCACCTAGTGTTTCTTCCGTCCGATGAGAGTGGTTCTTATCATTTATCAATCTATAGGGTATAAAATCATTGATTAACATTTCCTCGTAAAAAGTTAGAAAATTTATAGATAAACCACTTAGTGATATGAATTATAATAAAATTACTAAAAATATGGTCAAAAATTTTTTTAATAAAGGTACATATTAAAATATATGTAGCATATTTAAATTTAAAAAAAAATTCATCTACATAGCATTTGCATTTTAAAGCTAAGAAATGGTGCTTTGATTTTATTGAAATTTTGACTACATAAAAAAGAATTAAGTCAAGCTCTTAATATCCTTTTAATTTGTTAAATTATAGCAAATTGATTGTTTTGCTTTTTAATGAATCTTAAAGATTTTTACATGCGTAACAATATTCTTGATTTGCATTCAAATCTTATAGTTTGTCTTTTAAAAAAATAATCAATCATCAAAGAACATTTGATCAGCTTAAATTATAGAGTCATATTTTAATTTTAAAAGAAATATCATTTGGCAAAGAATTTATCATTTTAGTATTCATTTGCAAGCAAAATACCTTGCAATATGCTTTAAGTTTATGACTGATTTTAGAAAAGTTTCCAAATTATATTTTTATTGTTTATATTACTAATCTGGATAATTAACCAATTATTGTTGTCATAATAACCTTTGAAAGCGGTATAAATTCAAATGTCACATTATTAGAATGATAATAGTACCAATAGAAAAACCAGTATCGCCTACGTTATTTCATAAAAAAAGTTCTATGAAATAAATTAAAAATATATATATTCAATAAAAATTTTATACTGTGTATTTTAGCTATTAATTCTGTATCTCTTAGGGATAATGTAACTTAATTTTTTATTATAACACATGATTCGTTATATCATATGAATCATAGACTAATTAACTGCATAATCATAATGCAGTTAATTATTTATAAGGTTAGAATAATAATTAAAACATCTATATAGTAATAACAAAATTTTTTATTTGAAACATACCCATATACCTATCACTGTAATTTATAATTATTATATATTTTTTGATATATACAAGTAAAGCAATAATGATCTGCAGTGTTCAAACTAATTGTGGGGTCATAATTTTTGATATAGCCCGCAATTATATATCTACTTACCAATCTCATTTTTATTTCTGTTTCTTACGAATAAGCGTAGCGATAACCATAACTAAATTTAAGTTGTATATAGCGCTACTATTTTGAATCGAAATTATTATCTCTTAAATAACTTGGGTAAAATAATTAAGTCATATTAGATAATGTTACGCGTATTTAATAGCCATTTTTATAGTGAAACATCCTTTAAGAAATACGGCTTTTATAATCGTTTTTTCGTTATAATAATTAATATATATAAGTAAACTATCAATTGAACCTTAATTATTATCTTAATCAAGAAGGATACAAATGTCCTATTTAAAGTTTGTATTCAAATATCGTACTCAAACGATTAAAGTCAAAGTAACAACTTTGCAACTTTTTAACTCTAAATTTTATAAAAAGTGAAATAATAATCTAATCATACTTAAGAATTGAAAAATAATTTTCTTTCTGTTATATACGACTGCATTCGGTTGAGATCGGTAATAACTGTTTTTACAAATAATTACAATTATCTATGGTACTCTGATATAACCAAAATACCAACAATCTACTCCTCTATAATTTGCTCGGACCAAATGATTTCCAAACGTTATACGAAATTAACAAACTCCAAAATAACACTATTTTTTACTATCTCGCCGCAAGCGGCTGCCGCTAATTACACCGCCCACACTATAAAAGCGGCAACATTAATCTGGTGACCATTACGTTTTATTTTGAACTTTTGTATTGTTATTCTATTCTGTTTTCCTTCTGCGTGAACCTACAGGACACTACACTTTCCGAATAGAAAGTTCTATTTTAAATTATACGAAATTTTTATTACAAACAACCTCAAATTATTTCATTTTTCTTGATTACTATTATTTTCAATCATACTTTATAATTAATTATAAAATAAAAAAACCTTTTAACTTTATGTATTACCGTACCCATACAGATATACTAATTTTGGGAATTAGTGAATGTGGAATTATGGATTATAAGCAACATAGTTAACATAACTATTGAAATAAAAAGTATTTAAATAATAAGCTGCCCTTATCTGTAAATGTAGCCGCGTTGTTTGAAAAAGTAAAATTTAGAGAGTTTAACATAATAATTGCTCATAGAGAATGTAGCAATATAAAGATGTAATAAAATAAATGTGGTATTTATAATGTATATTATTAATAATATTATTAATTTTATATAAATACATAGAAAATCTTTGTGATACGATTTAAGCATGTAAATATGAATTTCAAACAGCTGTTCCTAATTCTGTTTTGCAGTAGAATTATGCTGGATTGCTCTAAATCGCAGATGTGTGATCAATTCAATTCTCCTTATAATTAAGCCATTTGTATATATATTGAAGCTATAAAATATATATATGTCATATCGTTGTACGCATTTCTTCGACTCAAGCGTAGTTCAATACCAGTTTTTACTTATTTATTTTTTACTTCTAAGTAATAAGGGCACTTACGATGCGACTTTAAAATAAAACACCAATCCTATTTGATATACCACACTTTCCAAATACAAAAACTTTCTTGAATACTTCACCCCATAGTTACATTTTTTTCCATTATACTCATTAATTTTTAATATTTCCTGTTTATTCAAGTTAGTACGGATTTTCTCGAAATATTTTTGAAACATACACCTAAGATATCCTGACATCATCTATGCCTCATTTTTATTGCAAATAAGTCATATCTCCGGCTAAACTCGACAATTAGCCAGCTGCGAGAAATTGCAAGCGGCCTATTGATTGTGAACTACGATTATTTACTTTTTGTTTAAGTT
>NW_027255111.1:0-42697 GCF_042242105.1 Pempheris klunzingeri
TTCTAATTGATTTAGTCTCATAAAAATACTAAACTATCAATTTGGAATTATGTTTTATAATTAATTTAATAATTACTACCAAAATTACCACATTGATAGCTAGCTGAAGGATTTTTGGAGTTCTTGACAGTGTAGAGGTTGGCAGTGTCCACAATTGTACAACATTAACGGAGACAGCAAGTATTAAAACATTTATTAAAACAGAGCAAAATTCAGGGACATCATTTGTTATGCATTAAGGACTTGTACTTCGGTTGTAAGTACAGCTGAAACAGAGTAGGTGTTAAAGACATCTGCTGTTGCAGAAACAAAATCAATCAAACAATCTAACTAAATCTCTATGACTAAACTAAAATAATATGAGTGTAAGAGTGTGTGTGTGTGTGTGTGTGTGTGTGTGTGTGTGTGATAAGGCTGAGGAATGTGAGATGGGTCCCACAAAGGTGGGGGAGAGAGACCAAATGGTGATGGCCAGACCCCCTGGGGTGTGGGTCAGAGGCAGACAAAGGAAAGCTAAGTGCTGTTAGCTTAGCTTTGTCCCTCAGTGGCCTGTCGCAGACTGTGTGTGTGAGAGAGACGAAGGTGCAGGTTAAGACAGGATGGTTAGTTTGTAGGCTAACATCAACTAAACTTAATGGATGCACAGTAATCTACAACACATCACAATAATCAAACTCAAGGAACATTAAAGCAAGTCAATACATTAACAAGGGTAAACCATGTATGTAGTAATGCTATGCTAATTATGCCCAGTTAGAGTTTGTTACCAGTCCTTAAAGGGAGAAGAAGTGTCCTTGAGGATGCTGCTTTCTCAGCCTGTTGCTGGAGGAAAGGTGTGGTTCTTGTCCGTTGCTGTGTGGTTGCAGGCTGGAGGAATCCGGTCGCTCCTTTGTTCCTGTTAGTTAGCAGCTCTGTGCTAACTTGCTGGTGTGCTCCTGTTGTTGGTTCTGGTTATCAGCTGGCAGACTCTGGGTCGTGCCTGCTGGCGCTGATCTGCTTACTTCAGGCAGGACCTTGTGTCGCTACCATGAAGGAGGTGGCTGCTCTGGACAGACCACACTGAGGCAGAGCTTAGCTGAGTTGAGCTGGTCTCTCCTCTTCAGGAAAGATCAGGAGAGCTGGTCTCTCCTCTGCAGGAGGAGAGGGAGCAGGGAAGACCTGGTCTCTCCACTTCAGGAGAGACGATGAGAAAGAGAGAGTTCAGTGGGGGTGAACTGGTTTTGTGGGCCTGCGGTCGTAAAATCATGTGTCCCCTCCGGCCAATGGTGACTGTGGAGCTGGGCGCGGGGGTGATTTCACACCTATCTGTGAAACTGGGGGGCATTGGGGAAAGGAGCCCAATAGTTTTACAGACAAAGAAACATGCGGTTTCACTATGTGTCATTCACTGTATAGTGAAGCCCAACAATGGTAAACTGGAGAGTGCTAACTGCAAGATAAGTAGAGGGGTGTGTGCGGGATGATGGCGTTAAGGAGGAGGAGGAAACTCCAGCAATGTCCATGATGGGCTAAAGTTAAACGCATTACGCAATTCATTCATTCAACACAACGTGTTGTCATTGACTATTACAATTTTACTCAAATTAATCAGTTAACTACGTTTTTAAATCTCTTTTTTTTTATGTTGCCCTAACTCAAAGTAAAAACATCTATGTGATCTAATTTAATTTGAGTTAATCCTACAAATCTGAACTACATTAAAGTAATTAAACTGACATGCGTTTGTTCAACCCCAAAAAATTCAATTATTTGAAAATGAAATTAGGTGAAATTAATCTAATTGATAATTTGTAGAAAAAAATTGTAGAAGTGGTCCAGCTGTGACGTGGACTCGTGGCGATCCGCAAGAACTCTTCATTCACCTTGAAAATACTAATACACTAAAAAAAAAAGGCATTCATTTAATGTTTATTATTATTTCCCCTCATACAGGGCTGCAGAACTGTGGACAAATTCAAGTTGCAATTCTGCAGCCATTAACGACCACGAACAAATAAAAACCATCAACATGGGTGGAAGTAACTAGTCACATCTACTCGCATTACTGTAATTAAGTCATTGTTTAGGGTTCTTCTTCCACTGACATGTAATCCACTCAGTTACTTTTACATGCGTAATTGAGTAATGAGTACATTTGAATGAACATCTGAAACGTTCTTTTAGAACACGGCTATGTAATCACACACAGACAAGCTCAGCTGGTCAGCCTATGGCCAACGGATAAGATTTGCATAGAACAGTGGAAAGCTCCCCAACTACTGACTCTTCAACTGGTAGTTTATGACTTTGGAAGACATCAGAAACAACAGCTTTTGTGGCAGGTAAAGCTTCTGCGCTTAATATGAAGATGAAGTTCGGACAGGACTTCATCAATAACTGCCTTTGGAATGTGAACAATATTTTCCAGCTTCAACAGAATGCAAGCAATTGTCTCTTCTGTAACGTTAGACAGGTGTAAGTCTGCAGCATCACCACCACTCAATGTTTCATATTCATGATCTATATCCACAGACCCTGGATGATCTGACTGATCCAACTGACCGCTTGTACTGAAGACACTAGCTTTAACGTCTTTTAGTGAATGTTTGTTGTGTATTTTTGTGTGGTGGATGTACTGTAAATGAAACATGCATCCTAGAAAGACACACTGGACTGTTTCATGATGCCTGAGATGAAAAAAAAATCCCTCTGATGATTTTTGTATGTACAATTTAGTATTGTATTAAACGCACATGATCGATCTGTGTATGGACACGGATATCGATAACTATCAGATACCTAACAGATGCCTGGCAGTTAGTTCAGTCTGTGGCGCACTCTTTACATCATATCACCAATCATCATCGATACAGATAAGCTGTTGACATCAATTACAAAGAAACCTACTTACTATCATAAGGAGGTTGGTAACATTGATCAAACTGAAAAAAGGTCATTGCAAAAGATGAGATAAAAATATTAAAAGGTGTGCATACACGTGCTCAGATACTTGAAAGGTCCTCCATACAGGATTGTTTCAGCTTAAAATGGCATTCAACGTCTGGCCAACATAAATAGGAAAATAATATTAAGAATGGACTAACAATCATTTTTACAACAGCACTGAGGCTGCGTATCATCAAACCATGAATGTCAAGACAAATGTAACTATGGCTTTTTAATTTAATATGAAATCATGTTCATTAGAAATATAATTAATACTAATAATCTCATATTAGTGTTTGAATTCAAAAAATGATGTGATGATACAGTGATGAGTGATGATGATACAGTTTGTACATAAATGTAACAATATCATGTAAATTCCTGTTAATACATGTTGGTGGATTTAATGTATATTGATCATAGATATGTTGACAGGTGGTAATAAGTTGCAAAAGAAAAAAGACCAGTACTTAAAGCCTTTCAGAACAATAAAATGAGGCCTGGCTCAGCCAACTCCGACCTCACAGAACCAGTGAAATTGGGCTAACTTCTTAACATTATCACGACAGCTGTATAATATTATTGGTACAATATTACAAAATGCGAATATTTCACAGCAGTCTACTAAGCTACTGAAAAAAAATCCAAACTTACCGAGGAGAGGATTTGCACCTGCTGAGCTGCCTTCTCAAGGCCTCCAGTTGCAACGATGGTGGTCATGGTTACTGCCAGAAGGGTGTGGTTCCATACATGTGGTCTCACATTATGGGCAAACAGTGCTCCCCAAATTTAAGTTGTTCATTTTGGGTTGATCCATTGTCATTGGTTTTTACTAGGTAAACATATTTAGTTTTGTCTGAATTAGATATGTTTCTATCAGGCAAATGATACACTGATGTGTCACATCTAAGAAGGGCTTGAATCTTGAACTTTTTGGAGTGTGGGTGAGGTTTACCAAATATAGAAAAAAATAAATATCGTCTGTACAAGCCAGACTTTCTGGGTGAATTACCATTCAGATCCCTCTTGGCTTGACTTAAAATCAGTGATCTGTAAACCCTTTTCTCCGATGAACCATCAGAGTAAACACTTGAATGAATTGCACATTGCTAAGAACACCCCTTTGATAACTAATGTATTGTGGTCATTTGGAAAAATTAAAGAAAAACATTCAAAGACTCACCCACTTAATGTTATAATGGCATTGGTAGGTAACCCACAGTTATCATCACATGGAACACAATCAAGTTCTACAGGCATGACAACAGTCAGAGTGTGGTCTCTTGAACACTGAAAGCTCAGGACCATATATCAAGGGTTTTTGCAAAGACTTGTAGATCAGACATCATGTGTGTAAGAAAGCCAACTCACTTGATCTATCTATCTCTTATCTCTTAACTCAAGACGGCTTTCCTACAGAACACAAGGTACAAACCAGACTCTTTAATTAAGAGAGACCCAGCGATTCAAGAATTCAAAATTAAGTATTCAAGAATCCCCACATGAGCAAAGCTTTAAGTGGCATTAGGTGACAGTGGTGAGGGAAAACTCCCCTTTAATGAGAAGAAATCTCGGATCAGAGGTGGGTGGCTTTCCGATGGGATCCGTGTCCGGGGTTGAGGAGTGCACTGCATAATGTGAACTATGTTACTCTTAATGGGAATGATACTAATACTGAGTAAAAAAGTGGCGACGGCTGACGGTCCACAGCGGCAATTCACAGAATCCAGGTCATTTGCAGAGAGGCGTACCATGATCGTGATCGTGATCCACAGGAACCTGAGAGAAAGCACAAAAAGGCTGTGGGGAAGATTCCAAGTTGTTAAAAGGGACATGAGGCATAGAGATGGAGAGGAGGAGGAGGAGAGAGGAGCCCAGTGCATCGTGGGATAGTCTAACCCTATAGCAGCATTTTTGGTTTTTTGAAACGCTCTTCGTCTGGCCCCTTTCCTGGAACCACTTTGGCTTGGGAGACACTGCCAGAGGCTACAGCCCCCGACAACACAAGCGTGCACAAGTCACCCACCACGATGAGGTGGCGATTCTTTGGGGGGGGGGGGGGGGGGGGGGGGGGGGGGGCATCTATAAGTGCTTTATGACCTCTTTGCTAGGCTGCACTCTACCAAACTGTGTATGTATGACTTTAACATGTTAGCCTTTATACTTGTTTTCCAGAGACAGTTGCCTGTTTGCAAAAACGCATACGTGTGTGTGCGTGTGTGTGTGTGTGTGTGTGTGCGCGCGAGCGCGCCACCATTGACAACCAGTATGTAATGTGTTTGCCCCTTTATGGCAAGCGTGAAAAATCTGATATCACAGCAGGGCTCATTATTAATTCATGAAGATGGAATTAAAAAGCCCTTGACCTGTGCATGAAAATCTGCTGAAGCTCTCTTTTTGGATGGGAGTTTTGAGTGGACGGACATGCTGCAGGGCTGAGTTAAAATCCAAATCAACTTTCTAAACGACTGATAAAAGCAAGCAATTACAGGAAAACAATTTGATTAAATGCATCCAAATGAAAAGGGATATGTTGTGACATTTATTTAATTTGCAGATGCAGGTCTTTTTTTTTTTTTTTTAAATAATGCAGCCAAGCAAAGATTTTTTTTTCTTGAAAGTGTTAGCATTTGTGAATTACAAAAAGAAAAACACAGATTTTTATTATAGTAATTTACGGTCGAAGAAATCAAGTTGACATTTGCATCTGGGAAACTAATGGGATTTTTCAGCATCAAGAGCGGTTGATGAATTAATAGCAGGAAGTTCACTTTGCCAGTGTAATGCACATTCTTAGTCAACATGACTAGAATGGTGCCGGTGTTGTGTTGCAGCAAATAAATCCAAAGACTTAAATGAGAAAAAGCTGAATGCCTGTAGGAACACATTACATACCTGTCTGTTCCTATGAAACAACCGCATGCATCCATAATATATCACGCCTTGATTTACTCTTTGGAGATGTTATTGATTTCTTCTGTTCGTTCAAGTTTGTTGTCTTTTGACTGGCTAAGAAACTGTACGGTTCAGTTTAGGTATAGTATTGATGCAGTTGAAATAAACACACCTGCTTCTTACCTTTAAAGGGTCAGTTTAAGGCCAAAACCAAAGTGTGGAACAACTCTGCTGAAGTTTTCCCTTCACTGGAGCCGAGCAGCCTACTCCAAACATATACGAACAAGATATCCACATTGACTATACAATAAATCTGTGTGTGAGATATCTGCCTCCAGCTAAATACTGATATTTGTTGGACGCATGAGCAGCACTGCGGTTCGTTCGGGAGGGCATGACCCACTGTTAAAAGTATACTCTGCTTTTGTTTTTGGTAAGTTCAACTGACAGCTTCCACAGTGGTCCAAATGAACCAAACAGGAAAATACAGCTAGAGGGTAGGAGTGTGGTAGATGGGCATGCAGCCTGCCTCATTTTTATCCTTAGGTACATTTTCTCGCTCTGGCATCTGACAAATTTACAACTTGAGGGTTTTTCCTCCCAGTTGTCAGTTAGCTATGTGTGCTGATGGCTGGTTAGGTGAACAAGGAAGAGGAAAAAGTGGGAGTTCAGGGTATTAAATCGTCCTTACGTCCTTCAAATCCACCTACAGTGGCTTTAAATACCTTCCCCGTGTGTGGGTGCGTCTCCGTGATTGACAGGCGTCATGTTATGAATGCCATCCCGGAGAACATTCGATTATGAGATAATGAGGGTAAAAAATAGTCAATACCGCCAACTTTTCCCCTCTGTAATTATCTCCCACAGGACTGTGAGACGCAACCATTTCGGCTAATGCTCGGTCCATGGGAGCGTGAGCCCACACAGAGATTGCTGATCTAAACTGATTTATTCAACACCTGACCTATATGGGATCGTGTACATACAGTGGTGTGTGTGCACACTCGCTCAATACACCGTACGCACAGTATCTTACATACAGCAATGCAGCACAAACACATTAAAAAGATTCAAAGGACTCAGTCGTTGTGCGTTGCACTCCATCCCAAAGGTTCTCCCAAAGGTGCAGTGAACAGATCAGATACTGTATACGTCTCATTACAGCTTTACCTCAGAGCATACACATCTTCTAACAACGCCTCCGTTGTAAAGACATTGAGAATATTGAATATGCTCAAGTCAGAACTGCACTCAGCTCTCAGTGAAACCTATTCTATTCCTCCTCTGCAGGGAAATGTATTCAATGAGCTTTTAGGAATTATCAAACTGAATCTGTCTTCATTAAGGGGGATAATTCAAGTTTATCACAACTCAGGTCTTATTTTTGTGAACATGATGTTATCTGAAGAGGACGTCCAACTGGTCAAGAAGTCTGAATAGTGAGATGATCAGACGTTACAGCCAAACAGGGTTAACACTACAATTATTATCCAAACTGATGTGGAAGGGATTATAATGTTGGTGAGGAATATGCAGAGCTTGATGTTGAGCATCCAGGTTCTGACCCAGTCACCCCTCACGAGGGGGACCTGTACGAGTCCACGGTTGAGTATGGTTGTGTGTGTGCAACTGTACACTGTCAAGTCTTTCTTTTATTTCAATCTGCTTTTATGAGGCGATCACATGTTGTATCAGGTGAGAGCCCTCCATGTGTAAGGGGGTCTGATCTGGTACATGCACATGTATGAAAAAAATGTGATAGGAATGATGGCCAAAAAAATACAACATAAGATTGTAATTAGTCAGAATTATACTTTTATCAAAGCCCAGTGTGCAGTATGATGAAAAAAGGGACCGAACCCTAGTGGGATGGATCGTAACACCTTCTTCCAACCAAAACTTAAGTTCTGTCGGACTGTTTTGCAGCCGACTCGTGATTTTCAGCTGGATGAATTGACCCCAATTTCATGCTGATGAAAATATATTGCCCGGTCACCTCTGAGCACAGATACTTGTCACATGAGATCTCACTCATATTTGTAATGCAAAGCCACATTTTCATAGAATATAAAGCGGCGCTGGAATCATTCAGCTTCACATATGGGATGAAAAGCATGAGGAAATGTATTGGAACCTTGAGAGAGGCTGGTGTGTGTGTGTGTGTGTGTGTGTGTGTGTGTGCAGGGGCAAATCCATCTGAATTATTGAGACCAAAACAGCGAGCTGTGTGTCTGTCAGCTGAGCTGCTTTGCAAGCCTGGTTGTATAAATGGTGACCTCTGGATCAGAGACGGAGGCAGAGTGGCCTTGTCACCTGCAGACCTGCGAGACCGAAACAGTCACTGTGATCATAAAAGAAGGGGGCCAAGGTCATCCGGCTGTCGAATGGATTTCACAAGGTTTAATTCTGTGAGCTGACCTGCCTCATTACAAATTCAAAGTTAGCTTAGCTTAGAACAGGAGGAAGAAATTGGCAAGAAATTGCTTGGACTGTCAAGTTTTGTTCACAACAAGATCGACTGCTTTCTGTAAAACTAGACGCACATTTATTCAAATATTAACGGACAAGCGCACGACAGAGGCTGTAATTTAATTGACTTTGTTGAGCAATGGCCAATATATTGGCTAATTTCAGAGTTGTACTGCTGCAGAACATGAAGGAAATGCATAATTGGTATCCCTGCAACAAATGATAAATTATTTGAAAGTAAATCCTTCAGATTACTGATAGTCAGATAGTCCAAGCAATCAAGATTTTAAACTTTCACCACAACCTTGGTCTTATTTCTGTTGCTTCAGTTTCTCATACTTATTGGTTACGGGGACCTGTCGCTCTCTGATTCAAATTTGTAATAGAACCTTTTCGGCAAGCATGAGCATCAGTATAAGTAAGAAAAATGAATATTTTAGGGATTAGTTAAACTGCCAGACTGTTTCCAGATTATTCACCTTCCCTCCTCCATTTATTCTAGATCTTCATCTGTATGTTTGAGGTCAAACGACAATGAAACGATGTTCACATAGTCCACAGGATAACCAGACAACATTAAACTACGTAAGTGAACCGCATCCCTCTGTAAATGAAGAGCATGTTCACACGAACACTGTAAGTAGGTCATCCTGCAAGGTGATCTGAATGTAGATCAGCAACACAATGACAAATTGTAATGGACTTTCTAGGAGAAAACTTGTTTTGTGGGGAAAAAAAATGCTAGATGTGCCTGATCACATCAGAAAATGGCCCTGCCAAAGTCATTTTGACTGTCCTCACAAAATAGGTGATGCCGGAATACTGGCGATAGAGAGACTGTATGCAGGTTGTGAGGGGATTACAGATGGTTCAGCTCATTTTGTTCGTAATAGTTCACAATAGCCGTTGCTGCGAAGATCAGCATTTTGTATCAAGACATCAAAATGTATGTCTGCATAAGTGGTACTTCCACAAACTGGAATTTATTGTGAAGTTAGAATAACGGAACATATTAAGTGTCACAGAACATATTAAGATGATAATAAGAATAAGATGCACCTTTATTCATCATAATACTGTACATGTGGTGTGTGTGTGTGTGTGTGTGGGGGGTCTTTTGTGCTGTGCTATTTGGCAAGCAATCTCTGTGTGCAGGGAGAAGGCATGCACAGAGCGCGCTTGTGTAACTGCGTAGGCGGGGGGGTCCATGGTAAATCTGTGCCCTGGACCCATGTTTATGATAATCTGTTCATAGCTTTGAGGCATGAGAGCGTTTTTTTTGTTTTTTTTTTGAGGATGAATCATAACAAACGAAATATGTCTCTTTCCAGGAAATAGAAAGTGTCGCATTGGCAGTAGTATTATATCATAACTTCAGCTCCAGCACACCCATGAAACCCTCAGACATTGTCATAACAGAGGCAACTGATTCCAGCAGCAGGGTTTGTATTAAGTGGGAGACATGGAACATACGAAATAAGGGCCTGTTTAATAAAGGCCTGGTTCTCTCTATTTGAGAAATTCAGGTATATGTGTGTACTTTGGCCATATCAAAAAGCAAAGCACTTTATAAATGCAGTCCGTTTATCATTCAGTTAGCTAATAACTCCCTTTAAACTAGCTCAAACACAATAATTAGCTCTGTTTCTAAACTACAGGATCTTGTCACAGTACTGCTGGCTGCTTTGATTTTCCATGCTTGCTTCCTGATCCTCCGCCGGGCTCAGGTTCTCCCTGGTCCGTCTCGCCCAGTGCTCACCTGGTTCCGGCCCTGCTGCGGTCCTCACAGTGCCACCGGCTCCCACTGAACTGTCCTCTGTGAGTGAGCTCTCCCTCCCCGCTGCGCTCATCAATCCATTCTTCACCAGCTGGAGTCCTGGGGCGTCCTACCAAAACACAAAGAGGCTCTGAACCAGGTGGTTGTTCTGAACTGCGATAACGTGCTTGCCAAGCATAATAAAAGTGACTATCGTGTGCTGCATTTGGATCGGACACACTGCTGTTACAGAACTAGGGACCTGACCTGCTTTTACTGTTTCCGCGGTAATCAACATCCAAAATGAGTGTTAAACCTGTCCATATACTTGAGTACAGTGATTTAAGTCATATACAAACCGGGGATTGATGACACAGAGGACAAACTGATCTGAATGCCTATAGACTGCATTTGCACGCTCACTTAGTCACATACTCATTTTCAGAGCAAGCAATCTTTCCACAGGCTTGGAAAGAAACAAAAGGTATTCCACTGCCCAAAGACAGGAAGTCATTATTTAGTCATTTATTTAAGCTTGTAACCAGCACTAATTAAGACCGTTGAGAAGACTGTAGATATTATTGCAAAATGGATTGTTGCACAAACTGATGAGACACATTTAAAACTAAACATTATTTGGTTTAGTTTTGTATATTGCATATTGGTGCAACTTAGATATTAGTTACTTAGTTATTTTATTGGCCACTCGTGTTGACTGTAATTTCAGCCTGTTCTCAGTCCCAGCTCATCAAAGCCTGCGGCCTTTTCATGCCTCTTGTGTCCGATACTGACACAGTATCTGTGGCAACATTAGATGCACAGAGCGAATCCAAGGGTGCCTTGTTCATTGGTACCAAACGCCAAATGGGGGTGCAAGCAGTGGTATTTGACTACCTGGAAATGAGAATGGTCTATTAATGTCTAACATATGTATGCTTTGAATGTATGTATCTTTTTAAAGCTAATGGGGGTTCTAACAAATAAAAAAACCATTTCACACCACATCAGATATTTACAATCAGTACACTTTACGGCTTTTTTTTGATATCTGATAGCTGTCTAGTTTGCCCAGGTGTCTTGATCTGAACGGGCTCTTAATTACTTCATATTTTTACTTATTACACCTGATGCACCATTTACTCTGTGTGAAAACCGTACAGGCTGAGAGAAATCAATAGCGTTCATTATAGAAATGGTCAGCCATTACTCACATTCATTTCTGAGCAACTACATTTATTCACTGCAGCTCAAAAATGCATCAATCATTCAGAGTGTCACAATGTTAGATGACCTTTGTTTCTACTCCATGCCAAAGGTTGTATTATTCATCCTTGGAATTGGTCATGGATGCTTTGCCCAAAGGACAGAGCCCCTCAGGCTGTAGAGTCCACACAGCGGCTGTGATGTCTGACTTAACAAACACTGGTCAGTCAGGCAGATGACTGCGCGTCATCTCTGATGTCTTCCTCTCCTGCTGCTTGTCACTGCGGCCGTTTAACGTGACACAAACCGAACTCCAAACGTGCACATACCTCCGTCTAGCCGACGGCAGCGCAGAGACTCATTACTCGTGCATTAAAAGGCTCTGTGATAAATGAGAGTTCGCTAGATAAACACAATGTGCTCTGCAGCTGATTTCCCATGGCGTCCCATGAAAGCCCCAGTAAGGCGGGGGGAATTCTGGTTCAAAACCTGGAGTGGACTAGCATCACACTGAGATGATTGGTGGCGCCACCCAGCTGCTGAAGAAAACCCAAGCAGATTAAATGGTAAAGAAGAAGCTAAATGGGATCACTTCTATGGAACCTAATTCATGTCAACTCCCATGTTATCCCTAACCAACCTCTGGTGCACTGTGTATGTGGGCAGCACTTTAGGAAGTCACTGCAACAGTCGCTGCACGCTCTAACGCTGCACCTGGCAACTTTACACACCGCTGACGCCAAACGGCAGTCAGACGTAAACAGGATGAGGGTGAGAGGCCAAAGACACGTTTTTGTTTGAGTCTGACTTAGCGAGGTGGATTACCGACTGATGGCTAAATGGTTCATGCCATAATTACTTTGTTGTAATTTGATTAATTGCACATTTTTAAGATACACTTTATGGACAGGTGCTGTATGTTTTACCATGTCTTGAAGCTCTCTCTCAAACACAATAACAAAAAACTAAAAGACAAAAAAAGCAAAAGACAAAATCAAAGCTGCAGAGCCTCTAAGATCCTGAGTTTTATTCTCAGGTATAGTTCAAGGGGGTCATCCCTATGTTCCCACATTTCTAAGTAATCTAACTATATGATAGAGAAAAGTATGTCTGTGTGTTAAGGTTAGGGTTAGAGGGTTAGGGATAACCCAGTCAGGAGAAAAGAGGCTTCAGACAGGCAGACACACACACAGAGACATACTTTTCTCTATTATATAGTTAGATTACTTAGAAATGTGGGAATGTAGACACGCTCCCAGTTCAAGCCCTAAAACACTGGATGCATTTCTGTAATAGTGAGCCCATTAAATGGCACATTGTCATTTATCACTACCATTTAAATGCTTCAGACGGTGCCAACTTGCAAATACCAGAAGGCCAGAAGGTGAAAATCATCTCACATAAGCAGCATAACAAGCAACATCAGCAGGGACAAGTGTAATGTTAACGGACCTTGGCTGTAATGGCACCAATAATGAACACATGGTTGCAGTCAATAAGGTTAAGCACCAAAAACACTTAGTTAAAAAAAAAAGTGGTTTCAATTAAAAGAACTACAGTAAATATGGAAGTTTAAGTGAAACTTACACTTCAATGTAAAGTGACACGTTAAATGAATCAGTGTCGACCCTTCACGCATGAAAGTCAGCCACCCCTCCACCTCCTTCATACACTGTTACTTCTGTTATAATTCTTACGGCCACTGGGGGTCACCGCTCAATACATGCAGATCTCACCAATACAATGTTAATGGCTTACTAAGTCAATTAGGAAGTAGTGGGGGCCATACTACCATATATTTATCCTCACAGTGACTCAGGGGAGTGGTCAATAGTGGATGATAATGGTCATTTAATGTTCCTGGTAACACTTTAACTTGCTGCTGGATCCTACATTTCCCATGATACAGACCCACCCTGCATAGTAAAGGTCCATGCCCCTAATTTGTAACAATGACAAAAAAAATAGATGTAAAAGATATAAAATATAAGACTAAATGTTTTTTCCTTTTAAGGTTTTATTGCCACGTGTGTTTATAGCAAATAAACAGCATAAAAGTTTGAAGCTCAACTTGATGCAGAAGGACAATTGTCACCACATTCTCTTTTCAGTCCAGATCGCTGCCTCTTATTATTATTATCAAATGGAGCCTTTTTATTGTGTGCATGACCTTTTCCAATAACCAGTGACTGGGCAAGCTGCATGCTTTGTAAATGAGCATAACAAAGTATGTGGACAGCTGAGCAGTACATCCATACGTAATCACTGAACATGACAGCTCATGGCTTTGGAACAGCAGCCTCCATTCACCTGGTTTCAGGCCTCAGAGAAAGCATGAACGGTGGGTGAGTGAGGGTGAGGGTGAGGGTCTGGCTCTGATCAGGTCTGGCTCGCAGTCAGCGTTCCAGTTCATCCCCAAGGTGTTAGATGGAGCTGAGGTCAGGACTAAAGTCTTCTATATCAAACTGGGAAAAACATTTATTTCAACCCTTTGGTGAGGCAAAAACATCAGTAATGTGTTATATTAATGACTGTATTCCCAGATAAACCGTAACATACACAGCAGTGGCAGGAGTGGCAGTGGTGCCACTACAATAGAGTGGCTCTTATTAGATTTTAAACAGGTGCCCTTTGATGAGCACATTAAAAAGCCTCAGTTATCTGCACCAAATAAGCACTGGTGTTCGTCCCCCTTTGCTGATTAATTCCAACTTTTCAATCAATGAACAGTAATTGGCGGTGAACCTCTGAATTCATGAATGAAGCCAGCCACCATCAATCCATGCAAGGCTGGCGCCGCGTGTCCATAAAGCCGGCCTGTCTCGAGGAGCGTCAGGCTGCCACTCTTTTATGTGAGGCGCAGCAGCACTAAGATTTCACTCGTGCAAGGCGTCTATGCGTTGCCATGGCGTCCGTTCACTAAAGCAGCACTCTCCTCGGCTAAGACAGTGACTGTGTTTCGATGAGATTTATGATTTATCAGGAATTGTACTTCTGATTAACTTCCCCACCTTAAAGAGCATTACAAACCTTTCAAAACAAGGAAGTGTATGGTCGCTCTGATCAAGTCTCTAGAACAAATTTAATGCACAGGGTCTCCCCATCATATAGATGTTTAACAGTTCTAACATGCTTCATTCCTGAAATTCAAGTACCATTATTAATTTCCACAGTATATATTTATGAAAACCTCGTCTCAAATGATGGAAAAATACTTATACTACAATGATAAATCCATCAATTGCTGGAGGAAAAAGCATGATATGCTTCCACTTTGTGATTCAGGCTGACACGACTGGTGTCTTAGCGTGAACTGCTTGTCACTTCTCTCATATGGTAATTTGAAAGGATTCAAAGACAAGATATGCTCTGTACTGTAAAAGGAAGACAGATCCGAAAAGCAGAGAGGGAGAGGAAGGAGTAATGACATGAGAGTCTTCGCTCAGAATGCTACAAGATAAAAAAGCTACACCAGATTAACACAAGGAGTCCTTTTTACCTAATAAAGTGTGTTAGAATATCTTATCTGAGGAAGACAAATTGACATTCTACTCAGGCGCAGTCTGTCACAGCAGTTGTGCGCTGCAGTTTTGATTATCCTTCTCTTACTCCCATATCCATGTTGAATTTTTCCTTGAGCTTTAAAGATATTCTCCATCGAGCCTACAGCGTTTGACAAATGTAGTGCCCGTAGAGTCTTTCAAGTTAAGAGACATTTAAAGTAGCAATTTAGCTTCATTTACTGCAATAAAGTAGATAATCACCTTTTCAAAATAATGGGTAGGGTATACGGAGAGGTCAAATTCTGTGTTTCAACTGCGTTTTACTGAAATATGGTGCTAAAGGAAAAAGTCACCAACATCAGTAGGCTCCATCCTCTGAGGACCGTGAATGCCAGTGTGCAATTACATGGCAAATCCTCAAATAGTTGAGACAGTTCAGTCTGGATCAAAGTGGTCACGTGGTCTTTGCCAGTTCGAGTATTAATCAGGCGCTTGCTGCTGCTGAACCTGCATTTCATTTCCATTTCTTGAATCCCTCGTAATCCCATTTTCTATGGAAGAGTTACTCTGCTTGGTCATCTCTGTTGGGGGTATTTGGGGGAATTCCAAAAATCAGAATCAGAATCAACTTTATTTGGCCAAGTTTGTACAAGCAAACAAGGAATTTGACTCCGGTGAAACTTGTCTCCTTATGGACAGTAAGAAAATTAGAAATAAACTACAACAATAAGAACAAGAACAATATAAGTACTCATAACAACAGTATGTACAGTGGAGGTAGGTGTGGTGCAGTTATATAGTGCAAAGTAGTGCAGATATAGTGCAAATGTGCAGGTATGGGACTATTGCACAGTGGTTCCTGAGTCTCTGAGACTAGTGAGAGTTCATCAGGGTGACAGCCTGGGGGAACAAACTGTCTCTGTGTCTGGTGGTTTTGGCGTACAGCGCTCTGTAGCGCCTACCGGACGGGAGGAGTTTAAATAGTTTATGTGTGGTGTGTGAGGGGTCTGCAGAGATGTTACCTGCCCTCCTCCTGACCCTGGACGGGTACAAATCCTGGATGGAGGGCAGGTCGGCCCCAATTATCCTCTCTGCAGACCTGATTGTCCTTTGCAGTCTGTACCTGTCCTGTTTGGCGGCCGATCCGAACCAGACAGTGATGGAGGGGGCAGAGAAACAGACTGGATGATGGCGGAGTAGAAGGTGATCAGCAGCTCCAGTGGCAGGAAGTACAACCTCTGCTGGGCCTTTTTCCGGACAGAGTCTATGTGGGGAGTCCACTTCAGGTTCTGAGAAATTGTGGAAAATAGCACTATATAATATATAGTAATATATTACATTTAGCAGTAATGAAGCAATATAACACATTGCTTAAAAGGATTTCAGTAACATTACATTTACCATGTCAAGCAATGCATCACCGAGCTGATCTGGGAACGTCACGCCACACTGCCATGGAGGAAATGCACCTGCAAGAGCCAGTCAGCAGTGGAGAGAGGTCCCATGAGGTGATCCTCCCACACTGGGGGGGGGCCATCCCTGCTGATTTCAACCCCACCTGTTTACCTGTCAACGGTTTAACGTACTCTTGTGCACACAGGCGACGCAAGATGTGGAGCTTTTGTTTTGGGATTGTGTTTTTCTACCCAATACAACACTGTGAAACTTATTTCAAGCTCTTGTCAGCTATTATCAAAGAATGCAGGTCACAGGAAACAATACATAGCAGAATCTCTCGTAACCAAACTGCCATTGAATCATTTGTCAGGGTGGATGTGAGTACAGCCGCTGTGGAGAGGAGCTGATGGTGCTTTAGGCGCTTGTCCTTCCATGCTGGTGGAATGTGGGCAACAGATTCTCCACAGAACTTAAGAGACCATAGCTGACTATCAGTGCAACACTTGACTATTTGAGAAGTCGACGTCATTAATAAACATGAGTGGCAGTTGCAGTGTGGCACAAACAATACATTAAATATTGTACAGTAAGACCTTACATCGTATCACTCCGAGACTGCAAGGCAATCTGGCTAGTGTGTCACACACATAAATCAAATCTACTCAGAATGAATTTCTCTGCACTTAATGTAGGTGTCTAAGAAGGCTTTTAAGGTAAAGCAACTCTCATTATGCAAATTTTGCCCTGAAAGGTGTCTAGAATTTTGTTTGGTGCGCTTCTGTGATTAATGAAAATGCTGCTGCTGCACATCTTTCTTGTGGTGCACCCAAATCCCCACAGGAGGAGGGTATGAAAAGCTTGGCTGTGTGGCTGTACGTACAGTAACAATAGCAAATCAAGAGCTTAAATGTGAGGAAACATGCGGATTATGCTTAGGCTAACAAGTGGAAAAGGGACTGTACTAAGGGATTTTGTCAGGTTTCTCTTTTGAGCATCTTTTTAACATTTGGACATCAGATGACAATCAGGAATAATCACTAATTAGAGATGATTTACAATTATATTAATTAAGAGGACAGAATGTTAAGTCCACTTCGGGACACCGTCTTTGAAAAAAAGAAAAAAGATTACTTACTACTTACATTAGTGTAGTTTTTACTACATGCTTGCATCTCTCAAGCCATGTTTAAGGACAGGGATCCTTAGTCGGCATGCTCAATCAATCAATCAATCAATCAATCTTTAATTATATACTATCAATTCATAACAAATGTTATCTCAAGACACTTTCAATAAAAAGCAGGTCTAAACCAAACTCTTTGATTAAGAGAGAGACTAAATGATTGATGAATTCTAAAAACATGAGCAAGCATCAGGCACACTCAGAATTACAATGCTAACAAAGTGATGTTTAGCTTGTGTTTACCATGTTCACCATCTTAATTTAGCATCATTTTTGAATGCCTGTTATTATGTCATTCAACACAACTCTATCTAATTTCCTGATCCTTTTATATGTTGCTTGGTGAGCACTGACTTCTTCTACTCATTCAAACTGATCCTTTTTACTACATTGTAATTGTAGAAGGTTGGAAATGCTACATTAGTTTTTATTTAAAGCAGACACTTCATTTTTAGTTAACTATTGAACTATTCTAACCTACTCTCCACAGTCTCATCATCAAGGTAATACCCTTGTAGGTCAGTAGGTGGTGCTGTGGTTCCACTGTGGATCCACTATGGAGGCCGTATCTACCAGCACAGTAGTGATGGGAAACTTGAATCTTTTTTACTGACTCCAGTTTATATGTCACTCACGAAAGAGAGTCGGGTTTTTGAGTCGTCATTTGAGTCACTGTCACCCAGAGTGTGCGGAAATCCATATGCGCACACAAGCTCCACCCGCTCCCGAGTGCGAGTGCGCTGCTGCTTGGCTGGGGGTGATTCGTTAGTTTTGTGAGTTCACACCTCATGAGTCCTCGGGTCTTCTTCTGTTTGCCTTTAATATGCTTAAAAAATAACTTTAAAGATATTGCTTATCACTCCTAAATGGATGATACCCAATTGCATGTCTCATTTAAACCTAATAACACAACTAAATTGTCAGTTTTAAATAACTGCCTTAACCCTATAAAGCAAACGTGATGGCATATAATATCTTACAGCACAATGCAAGCCCTACTCCCTGTAACCGCACCGTTCCACCTGGATCCCTCTCATTCACACACATGTATTCTGTCTTGCTTCGGCTAATCTTCATTCCTCTCCTTTCCAGGGCATACCTCCACCTCTCTAGATTTCCCTCCACCTGCGCCCTACTCTCACTATTCAATTCAAGTCAAGTCAATTCAATTCAATTTTATTTGTATAGCCCAATATAACAACAGAGTGTCTCACAGTGCTTTACAAAGTTCACTGAAATAAACAAGTGTAAGCGAACAAACAATCTAATAAAGAGTCCAGCAGTCGATGAGGCCAATGGATCAGTCCGGTGGATCAGTCCGAGGCATCACCTGCCCTTTATGACCCTCCTTCTTCGGGAAGGACAAACTCAAAAAACCCAGTGGGAAAAGAGAAACCTCCGGGAGCACCACAGTGAAGGAGAGATCCAGCTCCCAAGGACGGACAGGCTGTAGCCTTGGACAGACGCACATCCATTGGCTGGTGGAGAACCACATCAGCGGGACCAGGACCAGGATCCATAGGAACCAGGGAACCACATCAGCAGAACCAGGACCAGGATCCATAGGAACCAGAGAACCACATCAGCGGGACCAGGACCAGGATCCATAGGAACCAGAGAACCACATCAGCAGAACCAGGACCAGGATCCATAGGAACCAGAGAACCACATCAGCGGGACCAGGACCAGGATCCATAGGAACCAGAGAACCACATCAGCGGGGCCAGGACCAGGACCCACAGGAACCAGAGAACCACATCAGCGGGACCAGAACCAGGATCCATAGGAACCAGAGAACCACATCAGCAGGGCCAGGACCAGGATCCACAGGGTCCACAGGAACCTGAGAGATGAGAAAGCACAGAAACGCTCCGGGGAAGATAGCAAGTTAGAGGCAGACATTTGGCTGACATGAGACATAACGTTGGAGAGGAAGAGGAGGAGAGAGAATAGAGGAGCTCAGTGCACCATAGGAGTCCCCCGGCAGTCTGAGCCTATAGCAGCATAACTAGGGGCTGGTCTAAGGCCTGATCCAGCCCTGAACTATAGGCTTTGTCAAAAAGGAAGGTTTTTAGTCTACTCTTAAATGTAGAGAGGGTGTCTGCCCCCCGAACCCAAACTGGAAGGAGATTCCACAGGAGAGGAGCCTGATAGCTGAAAGCTCTGGCTCCTGAACTACTTTTGGAGACTTTGGGAACCACCAGTAGACCTGCATTCTGGGAGCGCAGTGCTCTAGTAGGGTAGTACGGTACTATAAGCTCTTTAAGATATGATGGAGCCTGACCCTTAAGAGCCTTGTAGGTGAGGAGAAGGATTTTAAACTCTAATCTAGATTTTACTGGAAGCCAATGAAGAGAAGCCAGTACAGGAGAAATATGGTCTCTTCTTTTAGTTCTCATCAGAACACGAGCAGCAGCGTTCTGGACCAGCTGGAGAGTCTTTAAGGACTTATTGGGGCAGCCTGATAATAAAGAGTTACAATAGTCCAACCTAGAAGTGACAAATGCATGGACCAATTTTTCAGCATCATCAGTGGATATGATGGGCCTGATTTTAGCAATATTACGTAGATGGAAAAAGGCAGTTCTAGAAATCTGTTTAATGTGGGAGTTAAAGGACAAATCTTGATCAAATAAGACTCCCAGATTCCTCACAGTGGAGCTGGAGGCCAGAGTAATGCCGTCCAGAGCAGTTATGGTAGTAGCTGTCTCTGAGGTGTCTGGGGTCAAGGTAGGGTGTGTCTGGTTAGAGCTAAAGTACAGTACAGACCACAATCCTCGGACTTTTCTGACTTCACTTTGTAGTCCCAATCAGAGGCTGGTTTGCTGGACAACGTAGTGGCGGATGCAATGTCCCATGCACCTTGTGACTAATGTAAAGTTGTATGTTCTCTGTCTTGTTCAAATATCCCAGGCTTCCCTCTCGCCTCTTAAATGCTTCCAGGATCCAGTTGCTGGGGATGGAGGGGATGCCAAAGGATTCAGGGGGACAAATGCAGGGAGGGTTCCCCTCTGGGACACAACAAGTACTCTCCTACCTGTCTCCCTGATCACATTAGCTGTAGTTGTCCAATCATCTGGAAGCACCTCTTGACCACCCAGAGCCTGTCTTAACTCCCCCCTGACAACCACACAACACTCTTCCTTTATCGGCTTCCACCACTTCATCCTCTGCTCACCCTATGTTCCTGCCTCTTCTGGAAGAAAGTATTCACTGCAGCCATTTCCATCCTTTTTGCAAAGTCTACCACCATCTGTCCTTCTGCGTTCCTATCCTGGATACCAAACCTGCCCATCACTTCCTCATCACCTCTGTTGTCTGCACCAACATGTCCACTGAAGTCTGCACCAATCACCACCCTCTCACTTCTCACATCCTACTCACTTCCTACCTGTGGGGCATGACCACTAACACCATTGAACATCACACCTTCAATTTCTAGCTTCAAACTCATCACTCTTATCTGACATTCTTTTCACCTCCAGAACATTCCTAACAAACTCCTCCTTCAAGATGACTCCTACTCCATTTCTCTTCCCATCTACACCATGGTCGAACTGCTTGAACCCTGCTCCTAAGCTTTTAGCCCTGCTACCTTTCCACCTGCTCTCCTGAACACACAGTATATCCACCTTCCAACCAACTCTCTAGCTTTTCCTGCCATAGTCCCTGTAGGGGAAACATTTGTATTAAATATAAATACCCTCCTACACTATCACACTTGACTGGATTTTCTCTATGCTACTGTCCATAATCTGTTTTATGAATGAGCCACTTATGTTGAACCGATGTTGAAGACGAAAGCTGAACTGTACATGACCTCCAACATCTGCTTGAACTTTATACTGATATATGTGATACTCTGCTTGAACTTGGGAGAACAAGAAGTGTCGTCAGCTCGGACGCAAAGCCTCGTCTGTTTTGTCTAGTACAGGTCTTGATTGTAATGATCCAATGCAGTGTATCAAATTGACTTTATGACTTCCTCTGTCGAATGTATAAAGTTCTGGTGGACATGTATTCTTGGCCGATTCCCTCTGCAGCAGTTGACTGTATAGTTTCGACCCTTTGCACATTAAAACATTAAAACACTCAGAGACTAATTCTTTCTCGTCAGTTTCTTTATTCATTCTACCACCACAGTCCCAACATTCAAAGTCCCTACTCTCAGTCCTAGCTTTGCCTACTGACACGCCGCCTACAGACACGCCTTCCTCCCCTCCTTCTTCGACCCACAGTAGCCCAATTTCCACCAGCGCCCCCGTAGGTTAACACCACTGATGTTGGTCGTTGTTAACCCGGGCCTCGACCGATCCGGTATGGAAGTCATAGAATAGATTCGCTTATTAACTTTGGCACAGTTTTTACTGATGCAACCTCACACTAAAAAATTAATGTCTGCACAAAAATAAGATTCACATCATTCTTAAGGCTGGAATACAGAGGCATTTATGAAGGTGAACAGCATCCCTTACGTGTACTCTCTCACACTAATCCACCAGAAGTGATTTGTGGCGTTCTCCTGAAGCAAGCCTCTGCATTTTTCAGGGCTTGGGACCGGCACAAGGAGGACACCGGCTTGTGCCCCCCTAGAGGCTATATTCTGCAGGTATGTGAACATTTTTAGAAATAATAAATTGAAGGGTGAAAAAAAAAGGCTAAGCTCTCTTCCCTGCTCCTAAACTACACATCATGTTGAGGCGTGGTGTAAACATGAAAGCACTGCCCTGCTAATCTCACCACTCGACCATCATCTTGTTACGTAACATGATCAATTAACCCAAGGATGGACTGTTGCCCTGCATGACAGTGTAATTGGTCCGCATTAAATCCCTGTCGGTTGCCCCACCCACTCTAGCTCTGTGGCCTATGATTACAACACTTTGATCATCACTCATTAGCACCATGGAGAATACATCATAATTACGTACAGAGACAGAGAGGCTGAGAGAGAAAGAGAAGGTAGCCTTAACATTCAGAGTTGGAGGGAGGGGAAGAAACAGCTGCAAATCACTTCTGGTGGATTAGAATGATGTAAATTTTGACGTTTTTTTAAGTGTTGTTTTTTATTTCTTTTAAATCAGCAAACAGAATGATTCAGTCTTCCATAACACTCCTGCCCTGACATATTCAGCGATGTGCATTTATACACTTGCACTGAGGTGATTGCTGGGCTCTGTTGTGTGTTCTCTTAACGGTCGTGATAGCATAACTTAAAGGCAAAATGATACTCCCTAGCACTCCAGCATGAAGTTTCGGAGATAAAAGGCTGATAAAATGTTAAACTTGCTGTCTGAATACCTGAGCTGATGTGTAGCTTTAGAAATCTCAGTTGTCAGGAAACCCAATTATACGCTGTTACACCAAAAAAAAACCCTTGTAAAGCCATGTCTCCTGTTTAACTAAGAGGGAACCTGAAGAGAGGTGTGAATCTGTCTGTATTTTATACATCATCAAAAAATGATTCACAATTCACAAAGCTTTTGAGCAGCTTTGTGTTTGTATCTATATAGAAAAAGTGGCATTTTGGTATTCATTACATTTTGGTACAAGGCTACTGTAAACAATACAAACTGAGGAAAGGTTAGATATCAGTTGTCCGTAAGTTGTAAGTTTAACCATTATTTATGTTGTTTTGCTGTTTGTGGCACGTTAGTCTGTTGAACTTGGTGTTAGCTCGGCGAATGAGGCCCTTCAGATTGGGCTTTTCTGTGGGGAGGCCTTAAAGCGACTGGAGCTAAAACGGAGTGTTTAGAAAGAGTAATATGCAGTATGCACAATAAGAGAAAAACATTTTTTTTTTGAATTTGCACATAGTAAGAAATAAATAAAAGTGGTATTTACATAGCTACCCTCTGGCTAACCTACAAGAGCTCAGGCCTCAAAGGAGGAAAAACTAACTTCCCCTAAAGGCTCGCAAAGAGACTCCACTCCAGAAGAAATACGATTGTTACCCAAACCCCCCTGTGGTTTAAAGGCTGATGTGGTCTTATTGAAATAAAAGATTAGCATGAAGAAAAGACATCCACCCTAAAGGAGCACAACTGGAATGTATTTCATAAATGATTTTGTCAGTAAAAAAAAAAAAAAACATCCACCATATTATGTACTCTGTGATCTACCAGGTCATTTGCTATTTGCAATTTTTTAGCAATGAGCTCTTGCTTCTTCCAAATATACCAAATGGGTTATTGTGGTTGTGATTACCATATGATATTGTAATCCTACACCTGACGTAGCTGTGTGTGGTATGTGTGTGTGTGTGTATATGTGTAGACTCTTATGTTACATTATACACTCATGCTGAGATAGCAGAGAGTATCTTGAGACTGATGCATAAAAAGCAGAAAGTGGTGTTTAAATATTCACCAGCATGCAGGACATTTTTTTTGCACCTCATTCTCTGAACTTTGAACTCACCAGAGACTACAGGTCTTTCTCTTATTGCCCTCCAGTCGGTCTCCTTTTTCCTTTTGTTTCTGTACATTTAGAAGCAGGTTCATGAGGCGCTTGGATTGAAACTCCCCAAACTCTAAGTAGAAACTGTACATACATCTTTTGAATAAACTGTTTGCTAAAGAGAGCTGTTGTGACTGACCTGCATGATGCACTTGCACTGACAGTCTGTTGTATTAGTACCTAGCCCACTGTAGCTGGACATACAGTGGGTGTAACTAAATGGCCCTGCAAGTAGCCTGTACCTCAATGTACCACTTTCTGGCTGACCAGGCCTCAATGTAGGATTTACCCCAACCGGACTCCAATCCCCGCCCCATGCGTTTCTCTCCAGCATTACAGGTTTACTGTAGCGGCTAACGGCTGGCTCCTAGGTCACAACAAAGGAAGAGGTGCAAGATTCAAGATTCAAGAAGTTTATTTCGCCGTTTGTGTGCACGGACACATAGGAACTCCGGTGCGGTCGCTCCCAGAATCAGACAAAAACAGACACAAGACAGACACATAATTCCATAAGACAGTATAAAACTGTATAAAAATAAAATAGAATAAAATAAAACTATACTTATACATCTATAAGTATATATATATATATATATATATATATATATATACACACACACACACACACACACACACACACACATATATATATATACACATACACACACACACACACACACACACACATACATATATATATGTATATGTATAGAAAGTACATAAAACCTTATATAAAACCTTGTGTGGAACCCAGGAGACAAATAAATAAATAAATATAATATATAATATATATATAAATATATAATAAATAAATATATAATAAATAAAATAATATAATATAATTATATATATAATATAATATAATAATATAATATACAAAGAGATGGACAGTCAACATACATGTACACCTATACATGTACATATATACGCACACACATATTGCACTTGCTTCCCAATTTAATGTTGGCCACCAACCTCACAGTGGCAGGGAAGAAACTATTGAAGAAGCGTGTTCCGTGTGTGATGATACTGTCCGCTCGTCTGTGTCTGAGATTGTATGTGCAGTGTTTATGTTTGAACGGGGGGGGGCCGAGCTGGATGTCGTGTGTCTCTGATTATTCTCTCAGCTCCCAGACAGGCTTTACTGTACATAAAGACCATTTTATTATAACAACAAAGAGCATGGGTGGCTGGATGTGAAGAGAGAGGGCTCTGGTTCCACAGGCCGGCCTATATAACCTGGTGCACTGGCCAAGTGTGCCAGGTTAGGCGAGTGCATGCTCCGCCCAGCCAGGGACCTGCAACAGAAGAGCAAGAGAGAGAGTGAGATGAGCAAGGCTCTAGGGCCGTAACACATGCTCAGCCTTAAGATCAAAAATGAAGACTCAAGGCTCAAGTTGTGGCTGTACTTTACAAACTGAAACTAAAAGTATGCACCATTAATGCCCAAAAAAAAAGCTTTCAGCACACAGTTTTCAGCCTCTTGACTCATCAGATGTGCCGGTGTGATTATGTACTCACTGCCAGCTTCTGATGCCAATACTGAGTTAACACTTTCTATAAAAAGAAACATTCTCTCCACCTACAAAAAAAAAGGCCTCACTCACCTCTCTGCCACACTGCTGTTTTTGTCCTCTTTATCAGCGTGTGTGACACACGAACAGAAATGTTATCATTAAACCGGTCTTGGCAGGCCACAGGACTGGCTAACCAAGCATATGTTTCGGCCATCCCTCATCCTCATGTCTCCTCTCCTTTGTACCGACAAAAAAAAAAGAGCAGTCCACTCCCCCTCAAAACAAGGTGGAAACGGAGGAAAAACAGGACGTATTGCTCCAATAAGTCCCAGACTCCTTTGCTTCCAAATAATACTGGAAGACTGCAGTTTTCAGATTCCTTTCCTACCTTTTAGGGCAACACAAAATATGTTGAAATGTTTTGGCAGTGTTTTGGCATGATGCTAAGCAACACATATTTCATTTTTACTCTCACTATGCAAGGCTTCCTCGTCCTCCAGCCCTGCACAACGAGGGCTCAATTTGACAGCTTTGCAACACAAAAATAGTGAAATAACAACTGACAACATAATGAATTCATACGGCACAATCACAGTGCTTGCTCAGTTTCTCCTGTGTTGAGAAGCAAAAAGGGGGAAAGGGTCACAACGGCTGAAGCAAATTAAAAGATCATCAACGCAACGTCTGGAGATTGATGCTATTTAGCCTATTTGAGATGTAAGGTCAACGGAGTGAGCGTGTTTTCTGTTTAAGAGTTTTTATTCTTACAAAGCTGGGTCAGGAGAAACTGAGCCGCGCTCTCTGGATGAGACATGAGAATTGTGCAGCTTATAAAGCTCTTAGAATTATAATTCCCTAAATAGATTTCACACAAAACAATGTGCACAAAAGCTGCATCCCCCCCCCCCCCCCCCCCCCCACACACACACACACACACACACACACACACTCAGACACTCTTGATCATTGCTTTCTAATTGTTTAATGGGAAATCTGCCTCCTCTGTGTACTGTGCACCTCTTACAGAATTAGGGAATTAGAGCACCATTATTGTTGTATTGATTGCTTGTATTGAATTTGCATTACGAGACAAACAGCACAGGTGGAGCACCGTATGATTCCTGCTGCTGGTGAGGAAGAGCAGGCCCGAGAGCACATAGAGGAGGTGAGTCACTACTGTACCTTATGGATCATATAGGTAATTCACTCAGGGGGACTTGAGAGAAACACTCCAGGCTTTATTTTGATGAATAAAAAAAAAAAAAGAAAGCTCTCAGATCAGCATGGCCACAGTCCGTCCTCAAACGTAAAAGACATGATCCAATCTTTTCACTTCACCTCCTTCCTTTATCCCAATCTGTCCCGATATACTGATGTCTCAAACTCAGTTACATTCAAGGTATGCCGTATATACTATTTATAGACCGGGTTGGTGACTCTACATATCTATTCAAGCTGATTCCTCCAATCCAATCTATCCAATCAAAAAAAAAGCTCAAATCTACTTGTGCTGCTGTATTCAGGCTTTAGTTTCAGTGTTTCACTAGTTACATTGGTAAGCATGAGTTTTTTGATGTACTATAAAGATCGGAAGAGCATTCACAGTGTACTTAACGACTCGTATCACCTCTTGATGCTCTATGCCACATACATTTTCTACTATGTGCAAAGTGGCTTTTTAAGCATTACATGAATATTTTGTCTTTTGGGAAACTATTTTTATTTTGGCGCAAACACTGACAAGAGATTTTTAAATATTTGATGTCAAGCCACCAGAAAAGTAATCAAGCATAAAATTCACCGTAAGTCTCGACGGGTGAAGCATTGTGTTATTACATAGTCGGACCTTTGTTCAATGGCTCATGTGATTTTAGCTTGTACCAATAGTAATAAAATGCAAAGAATGTGCAAAGATTGTAGTAAAATATGAAATCTACAGTTCGAAAGTTCACTGTGATATTGCACTCTATGATAATTTGTTTTGTCTCTTCGGTGGAACTGGATCTATGTGATCCAACATGTAAAACAGGCTCACTGAGGAAAGATGCAATTTGCTTTACATAAATTATTCAACCATGTATACTGATCTTCAGTCTATTACATGAGCGGAGATGTTTCTCTCTTTACTCGTGCTGTCAGACAAAACGCTCGAACTGCAAAATAGCACTTCTGTTTGACTTGTAGCTTAACTACGCTGAGGATTCTTTTATGAGTATTCCAGCCGACGCTTGGCTGTTGTTGAAACACCTGAGCTGGGAAAAAGGTTTCAAGGCAAAGGTTTCTAAACAATGAAGGAGGAAGCATTACCATACGAAAGAAGGGTATCACAAATACACTACTCACAAAAAGTTAGGGATATTCGGCGTTCAGGTGAAATTTCAGGATGAACCTAAAATGCATTCTAACCTTTCCAGGTGAACTTAATGTGACCTTCTCTAAACCTTTGAATGCACATGTCCAACTGTTCAGTGTCTCAGTACTTTCTGCACCAGTTGCTGTTCTCTAACAAGAAGCTTAACAGCAACATTCACAACAGGTTTGATCCATGAATCCACCAATACATTTCCTGCTTCAGTTAGAATTGGTATTTAAACAGTCCTCCTCATCCTGCTGTTCACATTCTGACATCATGAGACCAAGACGACACCTAACAGTTGATCAGCAGCACCTCAACACTGGAGGCTTCAAACAGGAAGTCCTCAGACGGAGGTGTTCACTGAGCTTAGAGGGTCACAGAGTGTCATCAGGAGGTTGGAACAGTGATACAGAGACTGGAAGAGTCACAGAAAGGAGAGGAGTGGACGTCCTTTGGCCACGTCCCAATTTATTGAGACACTGAAATGTTTTGTTGTGGTATACCTACCACTGTTGGTAGATTTTCTTCAAATAAATAGTTTAAGATGAAGAAACTACCATTGCATGCTTCTACTTAAATGTCCTACTTTCATGATATAATATCACTGTAGCATTCACTTTTTACATTTTCCATATATTTCACCTGAAAGTCGAATATCCCTAACTTTTTATGAGTAGTGTATGCACTGGACCAGGAAGAACCCAAAAGCAGGACACCAGACTCACTCAGACAGATGAACACGTTTAAAACGGCTGTCAGGCAAACAATGCTCACGGACAACAAAGACAATGACAAAATACTTTCCAATGACTCGATACAAAGGTTTTCTGATGGCTTGGCGAGATACAAGCAGCACATGACCGTATGACAGGACAAGACGATCTGGGACAGGACACAGAGAGACGCAGACAATTTATACACAAGGTAATGGGGAACAGGTGGAAACAATCAGGGCGGGGCGGACAATCACAAAGGCGGGAAACACCCAAGGGCAGGAAGTCAAAACCGAGAAGGAGAGTTTAATTTTCACAATAAAACAGGAAGTGAGAGACGAGAGTAAATGCAAGTGAACACAGACAACTTAACAAATACGACGAGACATAACAAAGGGTTTGAATAATTATCACACACACACAATAACACCAGGACAGGTGGAATATCTTCACAATTCTTTTTTGGCCACTTATGGCAGCAGAAAAAGCTGTAAACACAACATTGGTATAATACAACCAAATGAAATAGTTTTATATTATATTATATTATATTATTCTCCTTCTTCTTCCTCTTGTATTATTATTATTATACTTAGGATAGGGATAAGGAGCTATAGATAATAGATGGAAACAGTTGTAGATTTACACATCCAGCACACACAGAGCAACATTACTGTACCCGATGGTGTATGCAGCGTGGTGAGAGGGTGATAATTGAAAGAAAAGGGTGATTATTTCAGCTGACTTTGTAAAACATAAAAAACAACAAGAACAAAAAACATTATGCTGATTTTGTTATCAGTAACTGTCTTCCTCATGTTTTTTGGCACACGATTAGCTAAGCTGATTTTCTTTTACAGTGCTCGCCACACCAAGATTTCCTATTACGCAGGAAAGTACTTGGGTGGGGGAGGAAGGCTTAACCTCATAGTTTGTTAAAATATTCTACATTTTAATTCTACATAAATTGTCAGTATTGAACCACATCATTTCACCAGGTTGTAACTAAAACAATTTTTTAACTAAAGGGATCTTTCAAGAGGAACTTCAAAGATTTTGAATGTCAGTTAAATCCTGTGAAAAAAACATGTATAATGTCCTCTGCGGAGTTTAGAAGATGCAGGCATTTGCCAGGCAGGCAGGTCTAATAAAAAATACATTCAGTTGCATTGTTGTTTTGGACCATAAATGTCTTTAATCACAGATTCTACTGCTTTGATTTAGATCACTCTTCTGGTTTATTAAACCAAAAAAACTAAATTAAAAACTAATTAAAACTACTTCTTTAAACATTTCTCTTGTGACACTAATATGCATATTAGAAGTGGCATTAATAATTCCAAAATTAAAGTTAATTAACAAACTATTTTGTTCCCGAATATGCAAGCCAGTGTCAAGAGCAACTAAATACCACTACCACCTTTTAATTGTAACTTTTTTGATGTATCTATTCGTTTCTGTCTATTTTACTTTCGATCTTATTTTATTATTTATACGCTATGCTAATGAAGGCTGAAATAAAATAAATCTGGGGCTCCACTCCGTCCCTCTTGCAGAAAGAAAAAATACACAACCCCTCTCTTTTTTTCTGACCCCCTGACCCCCTAATCATTTTTGTACTGTGCCTAATGTCCTGTTGTATTTGAATTGGTGATTCAACACAGCTATTGGTACATCACACAGGTATTCATGTTGTTGTGTCCGCTCCCTGCATGTGTGTGCATGCTCAAGCAGGGCGTAAAATAAATCTGCAGTGGTGCCACATGTATAAAACAAACTGATTGCTGTGAACATTTAATAATTGTTTGTCTTCAGAATAATTTCACTTCCCACTGTGTTTGAATTGAAAATACACTCATCACGTCATATAACATATGTAAAGGGTAACATATTCAATGACATTTGTCCCGGTGCAGCTTTTTCTCCAGCACAGTCACTGATAAACTGCCATGTGTGCTCACACCCAAATGAGTCTCATTGGTGTTCTCAGTTTTCTCTTGCTGACACGACGCTTCCCCATTAGAGCAGTCAACGGAGCCTAACTGGGCATGAGTGCTCACTTCTCTCCACACTCAGATCGATAAAGCAATAATATGAGCCCCCCTGATTGTAGGCAGTCAAATTAGTGCACATCTGGCAGATGCAGCAGTTTGCATTTGTCAGCTCTCTCAGATTGTGAGAGCACCGAGGCTGTTAAACAATTCATGGCCTCGATCACAACATGAAACTCTTCACCGCTCGGGACATTGTCTGCTGGTGCTAATTGGCTGAAACCGGACCCCAGTGTGCTGCTGCGCCTGCAAACAGAGCCTGGATGTAGTTGCATATTTATGTTACGTCCTCCATACGTTCCTCCATGCATTTCAACATACTGAGGTGTTCCACGTTTGGCGACTGGGAGGGCGGAAACTTGGTACGAGTGTAAAGCAACGTTTAAACCTATACTATGCACATCATTCAGTGAAGTCAGAGAGCCACAAGGAACAACCAGTGTAAGGGAATATCAAGCATGATGCTGTGACATGGGGCAAAGCACTGAGCATAGATATTTCAGTATGCAGGTCTTCTCATGTAACCCTACAGAATGCTGTCTCTACCGTCTAAATAGGAAGTGTCTTTATTTAGTCAGGCTTTCTCATTGAGGTTAAGATGTCTTTTACAAGAGAGGCCTGTGAATAAGCAACGTTCACAATAAAAAAGAAGACAGAACAAAACACACAGCAGAATATGCAGTCAACTGTAATAAGAAATAAAGAGCCATTCCATATCGCAGTTACAAGAATCAACAAAGTCATCAGGTAATACGGTTTTAAATCCTCTAAGGGTGATGTGCGACTCCAGTTTGAGGGCAGATTGTAGCTCAGTCCATTTAAAAAGGTGCAGAATACCGCAACCCCGTTCTGCCAACGTTGGTGTGGGTGTGAGGGACCTCTACAGTTACGTGGGCACCGGATCGTTTCCTCAAGTTTGTGGATTTAAACGGAAGAAGAGATGTGAGGTAGTCCAGAAAGCTTCAACAGCAGAGCTTTGTAAATGACCAACGTGAGGTGACTGTTTCTTCTCGTCTTTAAGGAAGCCCATCAAACCTTCTGATACAGAGAATAGTGAGTCCTAAATCTGTCATTAGTGGTAAAGTGTAACGCACTGTGATAGACAGGGTTAAACTGCTGAAGAGTCGACGGGGCCACATGACGATAAAGACTCCATTGTCCAGAACAGACATAATGGCTGTTTGCCCACTAGTTTTATGGTTGGATGGAGACAGACAACATTTAATCCTGTACAGAAAACCCAGTTTGCTTTTTAATTTTTGAGTCAAATGTTGAATATGAGTCTGCTATAAAGCCTAATTCTTAGGTATTTGTTTGACTCAGTGAAGGTGCAACAGGTCCGCTCCTCCCCAGTAATCACAGAGATAACTTCTCAACAAGCACAATTTATTCATCTCATAGATTTAATATAGGTCAGCTGCATCTTTAATGGCGAGTCAGTTCACAATTCCTCGATGCTTCCCTTAAGAAACAGTGACATAGGTCTGTTGACACTCCGCTTCAACTCCCCCCTGAAACATCCAAACAAACACACTCAGTAATCCAACCAATACATCCCCGCAAAGTGCATTACATACACACAATCACATACACACCTCAATGCAACAATACAGTCAAGTCCATAAATATTTGGACATTGACACAATTTTGTACGTCACCACAATGGATTTGAAATGAAACAATCAAGATGTGCTTTAAGTGCACACTTTCAGGTGAACGGTGTAGGAATTACAAAGTATTTTATGTCTGCCCTCCACCTTTTTAAGGGAGCATAAGTAATTGGACGAACCGACATAATCATAAATCAAATCGTCACTTCACTTGATCCAGTTTTACAACTGCAGTGCCAGTAGAGGGATTTCTGGAAGGCCAAACATCCTAATTTAAGTTTAGAGCAGAACATTATAGCTCAAACTGAGGTCAAACAAACACTGTGGATATATTTAACAACCTTCCCATTATTTACTTCACATATGGTCAAAATGATACACTTACACAAATACTTACAAGCTCCTGAAAAGGACACAGTGCTTAGCTTGCGTGGCTGAAGCTTTCTAGGCTTGTATAACATCTTCTTTCATGCAGATATCAGCAGTGTCAGCTTAGAGATTTAGGCAGAAAAGATTTTGTGCCTGTCACAGCCGCTCGCATGTTTCGCAAAGCCCTGCTGCCTCCTAAAAACATCTAAATTTATCCAGATGACAAAGCCAGCTCCCCGTTCTCACCCTCTGAAAACAGCCTTTCCACGTATACGTCCCGCTTTCTGCATGGCCACCTGCTGTCTCTACCCTTTCAGCAACCTATCTTTTATAATTGCTTTTTTCCCTATTTGCATTGTCAAAACAATTTCTCGCCCATTTTCCCTTGCAAGAAATTAACAAGGAAACAACTCATTTATAACCAAAAGCAGCACTTGTTTGCTGGGAGCATTTATATGAACTGAACATATTTGCTATTCTGTGTTGTTATTGTTTTCTCTCTAATTATGTCCTGCATTTGGCATAATTGGTTAATTATGGTCCTCCAGCAGTGAGATTGCCACCATGATGTCTGATTTCTTGTCCGACTTGTCACAGTGCAAAAATAGGCCTTTGCTAATTCTTTGTAACGTCTCAAAAAGCATCTGCCTTCTCGGTTTATTCAGTTCAGAGACTGTGAATGCACCCATCTTTGTTTTGCGCAACATAAAGAATATCGAAGCACAGTATAATTGCTTCAATGGTTCTGTTATGTATGTTTAGGCACAATGATACGAGAATTTTTCTCCAAACATCAGTGTAATAAACAAAATGGCAGACCATCTCTCAAGCCACATCTCCAAAACTATTTACTGTCTGCATGCATAAGTAAATCTACTGTATGTGTGTTTTTGTACAGTGAAGAATGTATATGTATTCTGTGACTGAGGCACAGCCATCATCCCAGGGAGATGCAGACTCCGAGGCAAATTAAAATATCTCTTTTAAGATGGTGCAAGACATATTTTCCTATTTGCATTTACATTGTGACTCAATAAATGGATTTCTTTTCATCATAGGAAGGTCTCACATCACAGATGATTAACTTTGCTCGGGTTCAAGCTCGGTGTACCGTGCAAAGTGTTGCATCTAAGAAGCTGAAATTCACTTGTAAAGCCACATTTAATTGAAAGCTACCCTAATCATTATAGATAGGCAAACACATAGTTTTATTTGTCCTCAGAGGGGAAATTCTTTTCTACAGTACGTGATTACAAATTACTGACGAGAAATACAAACTGATTTTACGGAAATGTAGGATTATACACACTCTTAAACCGCAAGGGTCTCAAAACAGAAACACAACCACGGATTGAGACCCGAAACACTCAAACACACGACAGACTGGATTTCTCCACAGACTGGATTACTTTGCTTAGTGCTCATATGGTTGAGGGAACAAAGCAAAAGGGTAGGCTGTACCTCTATCCAGAGGGAAGGAGGGTAAAGTGGTGATAGAGTGGATGGTTGGGGTCGTTTGTGATAGTGAGGGCTTTGCAGATTAAGGATGACGTGACACAGTCAGGTAACTTGGAGGTGGGAGTACATATTAGTTTGCTGGCTAAATGAGTTAACTTAAAGAGTTTGCTGTTATTGATGACAGTGAGCATTTGGGGGGAAAAAAGATGGCACCATACAGAAGAACTGGCTCAATAATACTACAGCACAGGAAAAGAAGAGGAGGGGGTTGGCGGAGAGTCTCTGTTGAAAACCCTTGTAAATGTCATGCTATTCTTATTGAAGCAGAGAATGCTGTCCAGTGTAATCCCATGGTATCAAAAAGATGCCACCATCACTATGAGATGTTAAGCTTTAGAAAGTTGTTGTCACACCGTGTTCTGAAATGCAATATCGACTGACGATAGGTAAGAGAGAGTCATTGTTGTTGAGCAGTGCAAGAATGGCTGCATATTTGAAGTAGAGGGTAGGGGTAAGTGCACTTTTACGATCATTTGTATGGGGGGGGTGTAGTGAAACGAGCTGAGTCTGCACCCCTGTGGAGCACCGGTATTAATAATGGTTGGTGTAAGTGAATTGTCAACCCTTACCATCAGAGAGGAAGTAACAGATCCATCTGATTCGTGGGGATGGATCTTGGAGGTGTTATAGTTTCTTGATTACCTGATGGCACTAAATTGTGTTGAAGGTGGAGCTGAAATCAATGAAAACATGCCCAACACCCATTCTGGGACCTCAGATTCCATCCAGTTCTGAAGCCTTATTGGGTTTGCACCTAATTCGTTGGCGATAGACATCCTGCCTCATTACGAGGGACTAATACTCCAACTCATCTAGAGCACAGTTAGTCTGCTGGGTGGCTTCTCCAGTGAGAGCACTTACTTGCTGAGAGGCTTGTTTAGAGCTCATACTTGCAAATTCCTGTTCCATTTTACTTTAATAGTTTATTTAGGCCTTTAGAATTAAATTTTTTAATGTTGCAGTGGACAGTTTCAAGTGGTTCTTGATGAAAAGACGTTTGATTTATGAAGTGATGCAGGGTTTTGGATTTGGGTATGCTTTGATAGTTCTTACTGGTATTGAAGTGTCTATCCAGAATGTGATTTAGTTGGTTGTGACCAAGATCTGCTCATTGTCTATTGAATATGGCTGTCTCGCTCTAACCCAAATCATCTAATCTGAATTGGCCTCCCTAAGCAGTGGCCTTGGCCAAGGTCACTGTCTGAACAATCTCCCCTCTGAGTGCACTGCAGCTGAGACGCTCTTCCCCATCCCTCCCCCATCCACCTGGTGTTTGTTGGCTTATCTGGAACCGGACCAGGGACGTCTCCATGGCAACCGCCATGTTATCGCCGACGACCGCGAATGAACTGAGGCGGGTTTTGGGAACTGATGGGCAAACACATCGGGACTTACTCCTGCCCTATATCCAACGCCCTCGCCAGCTTCCACCCCTCCAGTACGAGGGGCGTGGTCCAAGGGCTCGCCTGCACGGGGCTGTAGCCAGTGACCTGCCTCCTGCGGTGCTGGAATTCTCTACTCCCCTTTTCCCATCCCCTGTTGCCATGTTGTTATTGTCATGTGATGTGCAAAAATATGTGCTGAGGTTTTTTTACCGGTCCCACACTGCACTCCACATGAGTGCAGTCTGGTGTCGCATGTTTTTTTCTCCTCCCCTCTCTCTCCTCTTGTTTTTTCTCCCCCCACTTTCCCCACCACTGTAAAAATGGAATTTCCCCCCTTGGGGGATCAATAAAGGTGATTGATTGATTGATTGATTGATTGATCTTGCTCTCCGCCAAAAAGTTCAATTCACGGGGCCACAAAGCCGCACAATCATGCAATAAGATCCTCCGACCACTGCAGGGCACTGTGCGTTACGGGCCTGTGTTGTCACTTTTTAACAGGAAGTAAGTTGATAATATATGTAACAGGAAGTAAGTTGATAATATATTGCGGTGTGCCGGCCCTAGCAGTGGAAGAGCTCTGGCTGCGTAGGCTGACAATTTTATTTATTCATTAATTAATAAAAGTTTTTTTTGGTACATCTTATTGATTAAAGGCTGGCAGAGCACGATGAAACCGACAGCTGGTAAACTGATCTTGGAGGAACACTGGGGCATCCAGGTATTTGCTGAGCATAGCATCTGTGCTGTGCACTATTTGCTTGGCTGCTGCCTTAATGTCGAAGCTTGGTATAACATAACATAACAAAACCCACAACAGTGGGACAGATTCATCAATCCAACACTTGGTCAAAGCAAAGACACATGACCCACTGACCAATAAATCTGTAGGACGTTTGCCATGTAGTAAGTCCAGTATGACTGAAGGCAGAAAAAGTTTGAATGGGCACCATCTTAGTCAGCGATGCCTCTTTTTCTCTTTGGACTGGGTTCCAATACATAGTCTATACTGTTGTCCAAGTACACATTGCCCAGTTGATGCTACAACAGTGGTACACTTTTAACATGAACCCTCTGGGGTCTGATCTATGTTTTTGCTATTACTGGGGCCTTGACCCTCTCAGTATATTAACATGTATAAATTCAGTATTGTGAGACACAATCAAGTAATTGACAACTAATTTTAGCACAACCTGGGCTATAGTGCTGCTACTGCAGTGATATCACATGATATTCTAAAAAGTTATAAGGCCAAGAAGTTAACTTCACACGTGTAAGTTCACACGTGTAGCCCAGTGCCTCAGGTAAAAACCCCAAAAAAACTATTTTACACACAGAAATATGAATATCTACATTTTAATCTTAACTCTGCATATTAGTTTGTGGGTGTTTTTTAATGCAATAACCAACTATGTGCAAATATTATTACTTTCACAGTTGTAGCCCAAGGCCTCAGGTGAAAAAACAAATTAATAAAATAAAATTTCTCTTCATGAAATCTCTATTACACAGAAAAAACAGAACTATTTAAATCTTATCACAACCGTCCATATAATCGATTTTTTATGTTTCTTTTACATGCAACAAATAACTATGTGACTTCCACCAAGCTGGTCTAGTGATTTCTGCGTTTCTGTTGTGTGTCTCAGTGCATACGGTGCGCACGGCACAGCCGTGGTCAAACGCACATAGCAGTAGGAACATGGCTTTAGCTGAGTGGACTTAGGGGCGGCTGTGGCTCAGAGGTAGAGTGGGTCATCCATCTATCGGAAGGTTGATTTCTACATACTCCAGACACAGCATAGATGTCGTTATTTATGTTTGTAACTCGGCGATGCACCATTTTGGCCTCCTAATCCCATCACCTAATAACACGGGCTGTGATTGGAGGTGAGAGTCAACATGGCTGCCAGCGATTTCACTCATCAAAGCAGTAAACTGTTGTTTGTATAGTATAGTTAGTATAGTTTTATGATGAAGATGTGCATGTGTCCATTTGTGACTTCCTGTGCAGATGGACGGTGTCAGCAGTTGTCAACTTTAAACATAGAGCTTTCCAAGGCCTGAAAGAAGAAGGGGCAGCAGATGCAACAGGAAAAAAGTACAGCTGTCATCTCAAAAAAGGAACAATGAGTGGAAGTGTACAAGGTGAGGATATGAGAAGCTAACAAAGGTACTGAGCAGTGATATGCACTGGTAAAGAACTCATAGAATTCCCTGGAAAGGGGAGACAGAGTCTGTGTGTCTTCTATCGGACTGAATAAACTTTAATGAAAAGGAGTTTGTGTAAATCCAGTGGTCTTCACATTCAATTACTCACTGACGTATGATAAGAAATGCCATCAGGGTCAACAGGCCCTATTAAATGTTAAGCTCAACTGTTAAGCTTTCATATGTAAGGCAAAGTGTAATTTATTTATTAAACATGTATGTTCACTTCAGGGCCACGTATCTAATTAAATTCTTTTTGAGACGGTGAAGAACAAATCAATATTCAATTAAAGTCGATGCTTAATCTGTGGATTCCTTGCCGGAGCTAAAGGAGGTGCAGCAGAGAGAGATGATAACCATTGCCTTAATGTTAAAGAAACTGACTCACATGCAGGCAGGAAGAAAAATACCATATTCAGGGGCCTTAACCTATTAACGAATCAATGTTGGGTCCCTTCAGCATTGCAGTCTAATGTCATGTTATACAATCACCTCAGCTCTCATTAATTATAAGGGAGAGTTTAACACCTGGCTTTAAATTATAGCATTCTATTGTGGCATTTGCATTGCTTAGGTTTCTTGCCTCCAGTGATCATTAGGAATAGACAGCTCTTAATGGCTTATTAAGGCTCACTAATTAAAATTAGCCAGCTAATTGTCATATCATTACTGCTGCTATTCAGTGTTAGGTACACGACAAGGAAACCCTTGAATCTGAAGCCAGATTGAACAACTGTTTTATTCAGTAGATGCAGGGTGTAATTGCGGTGTTCCTGAGAAAGCATCGCTGCCCTGTATGTTGACTAATGCTCACTATCGCTCACCTCACCATGCCATTTTATGAGCAGTGATGTGGCGGTTGGAAAAACTTGTATTAGTATTGGCTGAACAAGCTAAACCAACGCTAAACGGATGGATGGATGGCCAGCCTGTGTTATAAATAGATACATATAAGATTACTCTTGCATATTTGATTACAGCACTATAGCTGCTGTTAGTATTTTGGTTGCTGTTTGTTTTGTCTCTAACCTCCACCGCTGCTACTCCTCATCCATACCTGGTCAACACCAGTCATCAACAGCAAAACTCTCCCTCCCCCATAAACCCTGACTCCCCCTTGTGGTCAGGAACACACCAGCCACAGTCTGCCTCTGACAATGATTTTAGTACTTTGAAGTTAGCATTATTAAATATCAGGTCTCCGGCTGGCAAGTTGCTGCTTATCAATGATGTTATGATAAAGGAAAGCCTTGATTTTATGTTTTTAACTCAAATAACAGTGCGCACTTCATTGAAGATATTACCAAACTGCTGTCGGCAGTCTGTGTTGATTTTTACTGCGTTGTTTTAGTACGTGATTTTAATATTCACGTTGAAAATCTTGAAAAAGATGGCAGTGCAAAAGAACGTCTGTACATCCTTGACAACTTTGGATTTGCATGTCTCAGAGTCAACACACAATAAGGGGCATACCTTAAACCTAATTATGTCCAAAGGCCCACTCATCTTTGAGGTTGTAGTGACTGATGTTGCCCAGATCACTACTGTGTTTTCTTTAAAATGACCATTCCTGACGACATCAGTAGGAGTTCATGCCATTGCCCCCATGAAGACTAGAGTGGTCTCCGGTAAGAGGAAAGCACCATGGAGGAATGTCACACTGGTGTAAACGCGTAAAAGAGAGTGTAGAAAGGAATGCGGGTGGCATAAAACCAAACTCCAGGTGCACTACAATATTTTTAAAGAGACTTCACATTTACAACTTTGAATTAAAAAGGGCAAGGCAGTCTTTTTTCTCTGAGATAATTAACAAAAATAACAGTAAGGCACACACTTTATTTACTGTTGTTGACAGACTAACAAACCCCTCAGCGTCAGTTCTCCCTGAACTGCTATCCACCAAATCATTTTTGGCTTTGCATCCTTGTTTATAGAGAAAATAGTTAAGATGAGACAGAAAATCTGTAACTCTTTGTGTGTCACCTGTGCCTCCACATAAATCCACTTCTGTTAAATTGACAGACGTGTGTAATCTTAGATTCACTACCTACTGCCTCGATACCTTGCCTGCAACCTTTTTTAGAAATGTTTTTAACTGCTTAGCACCAGATAAATGCAAATTGTCAACAGTTCTCTTCAGTCAGGCCTTTTTTTAGGGCCTTGAAGACAGCAGTTATTAACCATCTTAAAAAAACCTAATCTAGATGCCTCAGTGATAAATAACTACAGATCAATATATGACTTGCCTTTTCTCAAGGACATTGAAAAGGTTGTTTTCCTGCAGTTTAACACCTTCCTGATGCAAAATAATTCCCTCAATCTCTTTCAATCTGGTTTTAAACAACAACGCAGCACTGAGACTGCACCTGTTAAAGTTTTAAAGGACATCCATCGGAGTAGCGACGTATCGAAAATCTCACTTCTAATTTAATTGGATCTCAGTGCTGGATTTCATACCGTTGACCATGAAATACTGTTGGACAGATTAGAAAAGTGGGTGGGACTGTCTGGCACTGTGTTAAACTGGTTCAAATCTTACTTACAGGATAGGGACTACTTTGTCTTAATTGGTCATTTTAAATTTGAGCAAACAAAAATAACATATGGGGTACATCAAGGGTCCAGTCTCGGACCTCTTCTTTTTAACGTTTACATGCTTCCACTTGCTCAGATCATTGAATCTTATCATACCTATGCAGATGACACACAACTCTACGTAACAGTGTCTCCACATGACTACAGTCCCTTAAATTTGCTAAGCAAATGTATCAAACACATCAATGAGTGGATGTGCCCGAATTTCCTACAACTAAAGTCAACGCTCATCTTGACTCCATGACTTGTACAGGTCTACTGAGCAGGTGAAGCAGCTTTTAGTTTCTATGCTCCCCACCTATGGAACAAGCTTCCTGAACACCTAAGATCTGCTAAAACTGTCAGTGCATTTAAATCAGGCCTCAAAACATTGTTGTTTACTGTGGCTATCCAAAAATAGAGCTACATAACTTAACATAACTTTTAATTTGTAACTATTTATACACATGCTTTTATTGTCTTTTAATACATATAAGCTTTAACTATATATTATGCTTTTATTATCTTTTACTTGCAATTTAATATTTCTGTGTCTTGTTTTTATTGTGTTTTATGTCTCTTTATTTGAATTGCCTTGTGTCTGAAAGGTGCTATACAAATGTGCCTTGCCTTGCATGAAATTATGCTGAAATTTAAAATTCATCTGAACTCTGATTTGAGAACATCTGATGCACACAGGAGACATACTCCATTTACAAACAGAAGAAAGATCCTCACAGCTAGCTTTCATTTCAAGCTATCCTATATGTGAGTGTGTGTGTGAAGAGGAGGGGTGTTTGAGCAGAGGGTCTACATGAGGACAACCCCAGTATTTTGAGCACTTCTAGAAATGTTTAGGAATGACCCTCTAGACAACCCTGTCAGGGTGAGAAACCCTCAGAAGCTCTGAAAGACACCATCTGCTTGTGAGCCTTCAAACAACTACACATACACACATGCAATATTTCCTCTGGTCACACAGCTTTATAATGTAGGAGATTCATTTAGGAGTAAAGTCTGAGATTGGTAGGAGCAACGGTGCAGCGGTGATGAATTTCATTCAACTCTGCATGTGTGCAACCAGACACAAACTTGCCCACACAAATAAACAACAGAGTCGGCTTCCCTCTGCAGTCTCTGACAGCACCTATAACAGAAAAACCAGACTCAGAGGCTTGAGGAGATGCATCGTGACAAGATAAAATACTGTTGTGGTGAGGGCATAAACCCCTGTGAGCACATCCAGGAAATGAGGACTATAATGTATTTCTATCTTTGTGTGTGTGTTTTTCTGGCTGTGTTTGTGTTCCCCTGTGTGATCTCATGTCAAACAACATCTGCATCATTCAGAATGCTCCTCTGCAGTCTGGCCTTAGGACATGTGGCCTTTGAATATGAAAGCCTTCTGTCTATTTCATTTTTCCACCCGTTTTCGTTAGCAAACTAAATGCAAAGGGGGAAATGTACTGAGGTAGTTTTATTTTGTTAGTTTTATTTGCACAAGCTGTCTCAAGATTAATGTCTATTGTCAGGTGGAGTCTTGTAGATAAATATGGTAACATGAATTTGATATTTACAGAGCACCATTTCATCTTTTCATACAAGATATGATAGTGAATGAGTAGAGTAGAGTAGAGTAAATTCCAATCTGACTTTCAGACTTCCAGTCAGGTGTTTCACATCTTCACATTGTGGGCCCTGACAGTGGTCAGGATCCTCTTCATTGACCTTGAAAATACATTTTGATTTCTCAGAATTTGAATTATCTTCTTGTTTAATACAAGGATGCTGAAAAGCATAAAAAAAAAAGGAGTATATATTTGCATGTGGTGCAAGACATGAGCCTATGGTATATAACATGTTATCATCTGCATGGAAATACACATTACAATGTATGGCTTCAGTGATTCCAGTGTCTGCATCTTGGAACAAGACTAAATTCTAATAAATATACTGTACACTGGAAAATTCATAGTTAATGGAAATGGCAGATTCAGATCTTCTCCTTCTAAAATCACACAAATGATGAATGGATGAATACATATGCTTGATTGGGGTTTGAATCAAAGCATACTTCATAAATATGACATTTTATAATGTATATGAATATAAAGATGATAATAATAATAATAAGGCCTTTCAAAGCTCACAAGGTCGCTGTACAGAATACAAATAAAACATACAATATAATAGATAAAACAGGTGTAAAACAGGTATAATAGCTTCGTGTTTTATTAATATTATATTGCATGATAACATTTATCAAGTGAATATACTATCATTATTCATCGCCAGAAATGCATGCTGAAAATTCACCAAGCATTCTGACGTAACAGTTTTGAAAATTGTACGGTAATTATTTAGGATATACCTCTACTTTAAATCTCACTTTGTTATGAAACCTTTCCATGTTTATCTTGTGCAGATTTTCAATTAGTTATTGTTCCAAAGCAGTGTTTACTATTGCTGTTCCCCTTTGGCCTTTCCCTTTTAGAAGTCAATTCAGCATCACTACATTCAGAGTGTTGTGATGGCACATGTGGGCAGATGCCTTCAGTTGTTGTTTTTATTCATTTATAGATTTATTTTCTATTTATGCATC
>NW_027255112.1:0-42393 GCF_042242105.1 Pempheris klunzingeri
GGTGAAATTGAACAAAAGTCTGTAAAATGAAAAATAATTAAAAACATGGATGTATGGAATCTATCACTGAAGAGTAACTATGAAAAATATGGAAAAGACGTGTGAGGCCTATAAACGTGTAAAATTGTAGCTTATAATTAATATATTTTTTTATTCTTTTAGGACATGATAAAAAGCAGCAAGATTTCAAGAAAAGTCAGAAAAATGGAATAATTGAAAAAAAGATGGATGAATGGAATAACTACCTGAAGAGAGATTATGCAAAATATGGCAAAGACAACTGAATCCTTAAAACGTATAAATTGTAACTTATAATCAGTATATTTTTTTGATTATTTTAGGCACATGATGAAAAGAAGCAAGATTTCAAGAAAAGGCAGAATAATGAAATACTCATAAAAAAAAGATCAATGAAAAAACTCTCTGATGAGTAATTATGAAAAATATGGAAAAGACATCTGAAGCTTAAAAACGTGAAAAATAGTAATTATAATTAATATAATTTTTATTGTTTTAGGTATATTATAAAAACCTAGCTAAATTTTGAGAATTGTCAGAAAAATGGAATATTAATGAAATTGACGATGAATGGAAAAACTATCTGATGAGTAATTATGAAAAATACGGAAAAGACGCCTGAAGCCTAAAAACGTGTAAAATGGTAACTTTAATTAATATATTTTTGATTGTTTTAAGTACATTATGAAAACTAACAGGATTTTAAGAAAAATTTGAATAATGCAATAATAATAAAAAGATGGATGAATGGAAAAACTACCTGATGACTAATTATGAAAAATATGGTAAAGACGTCTGAAGCCTAAAAAAGCTGAAAACTGTAACTTATAATTTATATAATTTTTATTGTTTTAGGTACATTGTGTAAACCCAAATGAATTGCAAGATATGTCAGAAAAATGTAAAATAATTGAAAATTAGTAATGAATGGAAAAACTACTTAAATAGGAAGTATGTAAAACATGGAAAAGACAGCCGAATACCTTAAATAAAGAAAGTGGTAAATTATAATTTATAAATTTTTTTATTAATTTAGGTCAATTAAAAAAACCAGTTGAATCTTAAGAAGAGTCAGAAAAATGTAAAAAAATTGGAAAATATTTATTAATGGAAAATCTTTATGAACAGTAAGTACAAAAATATGGAAAAGACATATGAACGTCTGGTACCTTGAAAATGGTAAATTTTGATTTTTAACTTTACTTATAATTTTAGGTACTTTATGAAAACTCAGGTGAATTTAAAAAAAATTTGCTACAAATGGAATATACTTGCTAAATCTACAAAGAATAGCACGGTATGTGATGGCTCGTTGACACTAAATTGGAATAAAGGGTAAGGTGCCCACCACCCGTCAATTACCCACTAGTCGTAATTACACTTGCATGCGCAGAATTTTATTGAGTAATTTTTTTAAGTTCTTTTTCCAATATTAGTAATAATTTTCAATTAATTCAAACAATGTAAAAAGTTTTTGAAAAAAATGTTTGGAAAATCAAATTTTTCTGAATAAAAAATTATTACGTAGGTGATTCTTAAACATATATGGGATTTTTGACAGCGTTAATTTCTCTTATTTAATTTTTAAGAAAGGCGAAAGCTAGCTCTGTAATATGAGAAAGAAGTGACGGAATATATTTTTTGAAAAATGTTTGGATTTTTTAAAAAGATTCAAAAGTTTTGGTAATGAAAACATCGTTTTCTTCTATAGATTCTTCGTCAGTCCTATTTTTTTGGTACTTGAAAACTGTATTCCCATAGTTCCGTCAACCATTGCAATTATTTGGCGGATCACGACTTTTTTTACTACTTGAAAATCTTCATCTTCACATTCGAAATCAAATACATCACTAGTGAAATTTTCAATTATAAAAAATGTTTTTTGAAAACAGTTTTTTATTGTATCAACAATCACGAGATCCCAACATTTTTTTACATTAGCCATTGCATGTAAAACGTATGGCAATTTTACACATTGACAACTGGATTCAATTTGTGAAATTTAATTTTTCATTCAATTCCTCCTATAAAAGAATTTAAACTATTCATGATTCCCTGGTCTAATGGTTGAAGCACTCATGTTGTATTTGATGGTAAATCATTAAAACAATGTTGGAATGGTTTAAATTCGGATGGGCTGGACAGTTATCAACGAATAAAATTACTTTTCGTTTGGCAATATAAAGTCTTTTATTCCAGTAAATTAAATAATCAGCGCAAATTTTAGGTGTTATACAAGTTCTTGAGTTTGATTTGTACATTGTCAATAATACTCTAACCCCCTGATGCACCGCGGCTTGGCATATTTGTTATAATTTAAGGGATACGTTTTTTTTTCGAGTCACGGAACCAATTAAAGCTATTGTAATTCATTTTTTAGAGATTTTTATTCCATTTCTGTCTTTTTCATTTAAGATAAAATAACCATGTTTTAAATTCATATTAGCTTTAAAATAGGTAAATTATTTTACTCGTTCCTAATTCATAAAAAGAGCTGTTTCATCCAAATTAAAAACATCATCAGGACACCACCTTTTAAAAATATTTCTTAGGTGCAGTTTTCACTTTTCAACAACCTGTGGGTCAACGTTACTTGACTCACAACAAAATATAATTTTATTTATACCAGCCTGAATTCAAATTCCTTGAATCCAACCACTTGATAATTCTGATGTGTCACTGATCCTTTCGTCCTTAAAACAAGATGCTTTTTGTATAATATCTTTGGATGACAACTCGATATTATGAGCTCTCATCTGTTCAATCCAACTTTTACTTTGTTTGTCCGGCACAACACACTTTCTTTTAGTTAACTTATTTCGATTTGGTTTTGTCAAACGTTCAGAATTATGTTTTATAATTTCATTTTTACCGTTTAAATCCGATTAATTGATGATAATGACTTTAGGTCAAAGTGTTTCATCGTTTTAACTTTTGACTCTTTTTTATTGATGATGTATTCGTAATATTCTATAATATTAAGTTATGAAGCAAGTAAATAGAATTAGTTTTTAATTTTTAAGTTACCTCCATCCATAATTGGTATTAAAAACCTACTAATAGGTGCAGGTGCGCATGAGCCGACTGGTGTCTACCACCAGTATTTTGCTTTTTTCTGACAAAAATAAAACAGTACCTTAACACTCAGTATAATATACTGCTTACTATGTTATTTTAAAGGAGTGTATAAATTTAATATTGATTTTAACAAATTTATAACGAAGAAAATAAAAAATGTCCCCACAAGTTGTAGTGCACACGACTCGTCATCTACTGTATTATGGTTTGCCAAGAATTCACTAGGCGTGTAAATTATATATTTTAAAGATATCGTTTTTGAAAATTAACCATGATTTTCCAAAAAAATACATTCAAATATAGACATCGAGGTAATTAAACTGCGCATTCAAAATATCGTGTTAGAGAAAACGAGTACTAAAATCTGAAGTGGTGTGATTGATTAAATGGGACTAAACATAGAATAAGTGATAAAGAGGTCTTTTTTCGTGATAAAAGAGTGTTTTAATGTAGGTAGAAACAAATTTTTAGAACTTTGCAATTACCTTACTAAACTATTTTCAAAAAAATTATAAGCTAAATTTAAGCACCGTTTTTTTATGAACAACGTGGCAGTGTTAATATGACAATTTTGTAATTTACTCGGTATATAAAGTTATTCTTTGCATCAAGCTCACAATTGTGTGACTTATATATAGCATGGTAAGGTGATTTTTAACTGTTTATAATTCTAATTTTATGTACATATAAGCATGAGACTGATGCCTTTACGCCATCCCTTAAGACGGACCAAAAGAAAAAGTATTGTAGCCTTGTTACATTAAGCTAAATATAATGGCACAGTTTTACTTGCCATATTTATGCAAAAAAAGCATATTTTATATGAATATGGTAATTATGCTCTTAGGTAATACTGCTTTTATTTAAAAAAGGTTGTCTTTTTTACGTGTCAGTGATCTCTGACGACCATGTAAACTTTTACATCTGCTTACTTACAGGGTATTTCAAAACCTCCTAAAAGATTGTTTCACAGCGTATGATAAAGCATCTCTGAAGAGCATGCAATGTATACTTAAAAATATACGTATAACGTAGAGATACTTCTCTATAAACTTGCTGAAATTTTTTCCTATACTATTATAACTATTGCTGAGCGTGTAATATCGATGAATCATGTAAAAATATAATACCTAATCTATACAACACTCGAATCACGTTTTTAATAATTTCAAGTAGTGAAGCTCTTTTATTATATAGGTTTATAGTGAAAGAGAGTTAACATGTAAGTTCTGGTAAATAGCATCAATTTTTTAAACCGCTTACGTCCATTGGCGATGCTAACGCATAGATTAGATCTATTTGTTTATCAATATATCAAGCAGGAGGAAAATTTTGATATAAGGAAGAAATACACTGTTTTTTATTACATTTTAAGCTTAAATACTACAGGGTGAAATTTTAATAGACTACGCATCCTAGGGTATTTTTATTTATGTAATTGAAGTTAAAAACTATGATACGCCAACTTTTTAGACAAATTTCCAACAGCTTCTGAAAAAAGCACAATTATAGGCAATTACTTTTAAAGTATAGTATAATTTAAAACATGAAATTCTAAGGAGGGAGCTGTCAGATTGAAATATTTAAAGCATTTAAAGTTAAAATTGTAGAGAAAGGATCCAGTATAGGAATCGATATTAGTAAATAGTCATTATATTGCAGCATATGTTATAATTACTCATCCTTGTTATAGGATGCTATCAGATACTCAATAAACACAATACTGTATTATGATAATATATTATTTCTTGGAAGTTAGCTGATTTCTGAATTTTATATGATGCGTTATCCTTTTAAATGTGTATATACCACCAGACTCTCTAAAAAATGCTAAAAATACCAGAAGGGGTCATATTATGAAATTGGAAAAATTGTTTAATTACGATTGGAGTATTTTGCATAAAATAGGCAATTCAGATGCTATCTGAAGAGAGAAAACAAAGCTGTGATAATATAAAAAACCTAAAATTCTTAAAAACGGAGGGATGGCATTCATATACTCGTTTTAGACACTTTTACTTAAAAAAAATAATAATATTCGATTCTTCTCTTAATGCAACGTTATTTTGGAAATGATGATTAATGCTTAAACAAATGTTATTGTTTTGATGAAGTGTTTTAAAACACCAAGTGTATGAGTTATGGTAGACAATATTATGATTAATAGCTCACAATTAAAATGATTTTTAGATAATATCGCTAATTGTCATCCATTACGACATAACCAATTATATACAAGATTTTTGTTTTGTTGTAAACGAAGTGCTATTATGATATTACGGATGCATTTAAAAAAATGCAGTTAATTGGTGAAGATAATGTACTCTTGTGTTTCTGGAAACGTTCTCTAATATAATGACCGCTATATCAAGAGATTTTCTTTAACTTGACACTGAAATAAAATGAGTCAAAAAGTATTAATCCGGTATTTTTGCCTCAGGGAAACCACACATTTAATTATTAATTTTTTATTATATATAGTTAACATACCCACTGTGAACACAAAGTAGTTGTTCGCAGTTGGATTTAATATCAACTTCCATGTATCTAAATAGTCGTATAAGTAAATATACACACTATGTGGGAGATAATTTTCTATCATATTCTATGGGAAAAGTTGATACTCATCACTGCTATAATAGTTATATAGGAATATGACTACTCCTTATTTGGAACATAATACGAAGCTTTTGATTAGAAGATGATTTTTATGAATAATGTTGCAAGCTAAGAAATAAGCCAAAACGCTTAATAGAGTTTAATAAAAAATAATGGCCAGCCTGCGCAAAATGGATTTTTTTTGTTACAAATTTAAAGGAATAATACTTTCTTGAATGAACATTTCAGATTATCGAAAACCAGTATGTTTTTTTTTACAATTAATTATGCATATACATGTTATCATTTTTATAATATTAACTTATATTACGGAGATATCATTAATAAATGGCATCAACATATATATATATATATAGTATTTAAATGTGTTGTAATTACCTTCCGCTAGTATTAAAAAAGAGAACCAGAAATATCAAAAATAATAATTTACTAATTAGGAATTATATAATTATATACTATACCAATTTCCAGTTATATTCCATTGATATCGCTTTAAGAAAGAACAGTTCTTTGTAATTATGGTATTGTTGGCACATTTGATTTAATTTATCCATTTTAATCAAAGTTTCTTTGAGGTCTGATCCTTGTTTGGGTTACATAAATAGTACAATATTTCTTGTTCTATTGCACTTTGTTTCTCCTTCAATTTCTCTAAAAATGTTAACAACCCGAAATGAGCCTGTTCGAATCGGGCGTAAAAGTGTCTATGAAAACTTTCGGCAGAATTAGAAGTACTTTACTTTACGCATTTAAAATCTATTATACGCGTTCCATGATTTGATGGGATATTTTTTGCATTTTATGAAATTTTTCTCAAAATAATCTCAAATTATCAATCTTGAATTCTTTTGAATAAATGAACAATTTCTCAAACTCTATCTTAACAAAATCTTTAGGAACAAATGCAAGTGAAGTTTACATTTTATAAAGAGTTTGAAATCTTGATCATCTGATAAGTTTTAGCCAATCCTAATTTTTGCAATTTCCGATAAACGCATTGACCTAGGTGAAATAGACAAAAGTATACATCGTTTTTTGATGCTTTTTAAAAGCATTAAATACAGCCATTTCGAAATCAATAATAATATCTTTCAGCGTGTCAATAATTCCTTGATCATATAATACTTAAAGGACTCGTGTATAACTTTTTTCAGTTTTATCTTTCATTAAAATAAAAACTAACGGCAACACTTTTTTAAAGACATGCTCATGAATTGTGTAGAGTTGGAGAAAGTCTCTGGGAACAACCTTGAATGTTCCGTCACAAATCCAAAACTTTGAATGTTTAAGGTGTAGAAGATTGTCTTTAGTTGAAAAAATCACAATATCATTTACGTCATCACTACCAGAGTCATATATGCAAAAATTTTGATTCCTCAGCGTCATTATTGTACCACAAAGATTGGTTGCAGGTTAATTTGGATTTGATTCCTTTTACGAATATTCCTAATAACTTGATAAGTTGATCGCTTTGGAATTAGAGGTATTTTTTCAAAATCTTCTTGTACTGTAACAATATCATACACTTTATTTGTTGGATACACTGTTTTTGTAGCAATATCTTTGATTTTATCATAAAATAATTGTTTGTTTATTACATTTTCTGTCAATATATGGTTGTGAAAGCCTCTTATCTCAATGTCTTCTATTTTAGTTGCGGGAACAGTCCTTAACCTTCCTTTTCAACCCCGGATTTGACATCTCCATATTGGCATTGACTTGTCGAGTAATCTTTAACATAAAGTATCCATCATAATGTAGCTTTTCTTTGTTTTTCTTTGATTATAAACATGGTAAATTCACTACTCAGCTGATCGTCCATTGCTTTTGTATAGTACGCAAGTGCTAACACGACTAAAAAACATCAGCGCATGCGCTCTGAACTCCGGCATATGTTGTCCTCCGGCGAATATTGGCCGTCCCTAAATAATTCATTTATTTTAATAATGTGAATTTTTAAGGAAACTAGTGATTGTTTAACGCACTTTTTACAAGTGTTGATACTTAAAAACACTACGTATAATTAATTGCAATTATATGAAAAAGAATAAATTTTATTGAATGAATTTTAACAAGTGGATCGAAATAGTTAATTATTTCGTAAATATAATATCTAAAAACTTCATATAGGATTTAGTTTCAAGCAAATCAAACATAGATTGATGACTGGATTGTCTAATTTCAGGAAAAGTAAAATGCGACAGTTATGTCACATAAAAAAGATTGTTTCACTTAAAGTAATATCGTCTGATTTCTGATAGTAGTATAATGTTTTATTTGCAATTTAAAAAAAGTAAGTATAATTATAAAAATTTTCACGAAGTTTTCACGAGAACTAACTTTAATCTATTATTAACACATACATGCATACTAATAATTGTTGTAAGTGCTTTAGGAAGGTATTCTAGTTCAGAATTATTAATTGATTTTTCTCACCGAAAAAGTTAAAATTTTAAAAAAATAATTAAGTTGAATCGTGAATAATTTATTATCAGTAAATATAATCAAATATGCTTTAGTAAAATAGAATACAATGATAACCATGCACACATAAAGCCGCAGATGGAATTTGGCGATTTTGGTACATGATTAAATATTCAACGGTAAATTATGGTTCTGGTGTTACATTATAATGTAAATAGTTTTCATAAAATAATATATTTTGGTGTTATTTATTATAAATTTATGCTATATCTCAGTTTTCGCTAATTCCCTACCTATTGAATTGATATGTATTAAGTGATGTATCATTCATACATTATTGGCATAAAATATAAAGTCTTCATATTCACAAAAAAATAGTATCCCAAATTTTAAAATATACATTGCAATAATTATAAATTATTTAAAAAAAATATAAATAATATCTTTATGGGATTTAATCCTTTTGGCAGCTAATATCTCGACAAGAGTAATATTATTTAATGCTTAAAATATATTAAATTGAGTTTTGTCTATAAACTCAAATATTGTATTTTTTAAATGTATAACTTTTGAAGTAATATCAGCAACAGTAAATTCACCTGCTGTATATTAAAATTTCATTAAAATATTGTAAATTAAGATTGATATCATAAAATAAACAAATACTACAAAATAAATAATATTATAAAATAAACTAACATTTAAATTAAATTGGTATTACGAAATAAATGAATATTTAACCAGATTACTTTATGTGAATATTAAAATTGACTAAAAACAAACAATTTAAAATTGGAACTTTCAACATAAAATATTTACAAAAATATTTGTCTTAAATATCATTTAATAAGAACGAAAAAATAATTGATATGCAACATATTTATTTTTAATTAATGTACATAAATTAAAAATTATTGATAAAAGCAACAATTTGAGTGATATTTTTGGTAAATCATAGTTTGATAATAACTGAACGTTCTTTACATAACAGCAATTGAATTGATATAAGCACTCAATATGCTTCATTTTATGCCTTAAAACATTTTTATATAATAACACAAGGTATATTTTGATTTTCATATATAAAAATTAGTGAGAAAATAACATATATAGTCCATAGTGCAATTTTAACTAATTTTTAGCAATATAATTATTATATTAATAGATATTCATTCAACAAATATTGTTATTTTAATAAAGATTAAGTAATTGATATATTTTAAAAATATTATATTCCTCCATCATAATTATTATACACAAATAAAAATATTCTTTTATTATAAAATAAAAGAATTTGATATTAAATTAAATTTTTTAATTTATTCATATAACACAAGATTAAATTCAAATTTGAACTAAATCTCGAGCAATATATTTTTAAGTCTAATCAGATCCATTGTAAAAAAATTCCATGTTATTTTACATATCCCAACTTATTTATGTTGAGATATGCATTTTAGATTATAAATTTTTTATTTTAAAAAAGCATACTATTAGCTGTTAATCAAATAGTATATTATTAGCTGTCAATCAAATAGTATATTTTAAGGTGTTAATAAAATAATATATTAAAAAAGTTTAAACACTCATTGAAAATATCAAATATAATTTTTTTAAGATTTATTACACATAATTCTTATAAAAATAAATTTATATTTAACAATATAAAGTTTAAGATGTGTTGTTGCCTACTAACGACAAGAGCAAAATTTATTTAGCAGTAGGTGACAAGATCAAGCGCACGCAGCCACATACTATTGATTGTGAATTTGGTAGAATTAGCGAATTTTATAAAAAGCTAGCCTTGATATATTTTATAATTTTGAATTGATAAATAAGTGATTGATATGCAAGATAATAATATTGAGATAGTTAACCATACACAGAATGTCAATTCTGTAAATGGTAAAGATGTTGAAAATGGTCTAACAAATAAAACTGTTAATAAAGAGGACCAGATTGTTACAAACCAACAAAATTCAGATAATAAACAAAAGTATATGGTGTAACATCACCAATATCATTAGCAAATCCTCAGCCTAAAGATTATAAACTAACAGAACAATTAATGGCCAATCTAAAACAATATGATATCTATGAATCAGACTTTGACTTAATGCATAGATTGAGTGTATTATCAATGTTAAATGATATGGCAAAAGATTGGATAAAATCATGCGGCCGCGAAAAAAATTGTCAGATGAAATTGTTGCTAATCTTGGTGGACAAATTCGTACATTTGGTTCATTTAGATTGGGTGTACATACTAAAGGTGGTGATATTGATGCACTATTAGTAGCACCAAAATATATTGAAAGAAAAGATTTTTTCAAGTCCTTTGCTACTTACCTACGAGAATGTCCTTATGTAACAAAATTGATCGCAATTGAAGATGCATTTGTACCTCTTATAAAATTTGTTTATGAAGAGATTGAAATAGATTTGTTATTTGCTAGATTGAATCTAGCACATATTGGTAATGATTTGTCATTACAAAAGGACGAAATATTAAAACATTTGGATTTACGTTGTGTACGTAGTTTGAACGGCTGTAGAGTTGCCGATGAAATACTTCAGCTTGTACCAAATGGTGAACATTTTAAAAAAACATTAAGATGCATAAAATTATGGGCTAAAAGAAGAGGTATCTATTCAAATGTGCTAGGATTTTTTGGTGGTATTACTTGGGCCATGATGGTGGCTCGAGTTTGTCAGTTGTATCCATGCGCATTACCTTCAACACTGGTATCAAAATTCTTTTTTGTTTATACACAGTGGTCATGGCCACAACCTATTATACTTAAAAGATTGCCTGGCCACAATATACTTGATGTTCAAGAATGGAATCCTAAAGTAAATCCAGCTGATAGACTTCATCTTATGCCTGTAATTACACCGGTGTGCCCACATCAAAATTCCACTTTCAATGTTTCATTCTTCAGTAAAGCCATTTTACTTGGTGAGTTAAAAAGAGGATTTGATACATGCCAACAGATATATTCTGGAAATGCCCATTGGGATGATATTTTTGAATCTAATAACTTTTTTGCAAACTACAAACATTTTATAATGCTTAGTTGTATTTCAACTGTTGAAGACAAATCACTTGAATGGCGTGGTTATGTAGAAAGTAAATTAAGACACTTATTAGGATTGTTGGAAAAGAATAAGTCTATAAATTTGGCCCATGTCTATGATAAGTGTTTTGATCCTGTTGAGCCTCAAGGGTATGTTTTTTTTGTATTTTGTATGATTGGACTAATAGTTGGAAACTTAATTTTTTAATATTTTTTTTGTAATTTAACTTTTCATAATTACATACTTTATAATAAATAAATCCAAAGGTGCTTAAAAGGTCGATGAGCACAATATTTAAGAACTAACTCCAAATATAACTTGGGGCTATTAAAGCTAATGTCCACTATTACCATACTGCATTAATTTTAAAATCTACTATTAGTAGTGCACTATAGTATAACAGTAGTTTAAAAAATCATAAATTAATTAGAAAATAATTTTTGAAGTGGACAAAATATCATCAATGATTTTAGTAATTATTCAGTACCTTTTTTACATCATGCAGTTTACCAAGAATGAGATAGGCTAGTAACTCATTTCCTTTTTTTCATGTACCAATATCATGACATATATTTAACTGTTATATATAATACCTATATTTTATTAGTTTTATTACTAATTTTGGATTATAAGGATGATTTATTAATTGAAAATAATAAATAAAATATGTCTCTACGATAACTTTATTTTTCCAGCTATAATTTTGATTGGTGACTAAATAATTATAATTAATTATAAGAGTTAAAATTTTTTAAATATATAAAATACTTTATCGAATATAATTTTCTTAGAAAATTTTGTTTTTCATCGATATAGCTCTATCACATAAATCAATAAAAGTTTAATTATTTGATCGCAAAAAGTATTAAGCACTTTAAACCGACGTTCAAAAGCACAAAAACTTTTAAGCCTTTGTCACCAAAATTGAATACAATTGCTAATAGCCTGAGTTGTGCGATTAATGCGCGAATTGTTTATTATTCGTTGCGCAAGCTTTATTTTATATGTATTTAGAAAAAAGTATATTTTATAAGTTTATAGATATTTATTATAGAGTATCAAATGATGATTATTTTTTCCATAATTAAATTTTTAACAAATAAAACTGAAGAAACAAAAGATATTAGTTAATTAATACCTTTTTTTATAACAAATTGAATTTATACTTCAAAAAAGTTTTTATGTCATGCAAAAGTAAAATTTTTAGTAATTTGCTCTTAGTATATGCGCATACCAAAAATTAACAAGGTAATTTTACTTTTTAATACCATGTTTATTTCAAAAAATAATATTTCTTTGATTATTTTTGAATTTTCATGCTAATAAAAGTAATTTGTTTTTTGTACGATAACAATATTATAAATCATTTGTGCAAATATCCAAACCTATCTGTATGATATAAATGAAAAATTTTATTGAATTCTTATTATAATAAATTTTTTATTCTATTTTTAAAATATACTTATCTAATAATGAATCTTATTAAACGGAATTTATGCGTTTGTACGGTTACTAGAGCTTTAAAATATTTTTTTCCTTAGATATTTAAATAACTGCTAGTTGAAGTATTACATATAATTATTCTAAGAATCGTATATTTTAACTTCCTTAGGAATTATAAATGATTTTTTTTTGATAAAAGTTATTATAAATATCTTCAGAAACTTAACTTACGATGATTCAGTATAATTATTATTGGTCACTAAATTGCTATTATTTTTATCAGGTATACATAAAATTTTATTTATTATGTCGTTTTTTTTTTGAATAATCTATATTAGAAAATATAATTTTCTTATTTTAGGCAATTTTGATACACGAATATCAAATTATATATCAAGCTTCGATAAATAACTAATCTTGAAGCGATGAATCATACATTTTTTACTATCATAATATCAAACATGCTTGTTGCTCTACAATTCAATATAAAATTGTTTATATCATTACGATAGTTAGATATTACTAGTATCTAAATTTTAGAACTCGGTTATGATTTTCAAGTATAAGATGTTATTCAATTAAGTATATGTTTTTTTAGATTAACAAGCTTTGGCTTATTTAAATCAAATATTTATTATAATCACCTGGAAATTTTATTTACAGGCATTACATATCGAAAAATTATTTCTTTATGAGCCATTAGATAATTCTTTTCGTTATGATTATTGATAGATTGACTAATTTTTAGTATTTATTAAAATTTTTTTTCAGTCTTAAGAATCCAACACTTATCTGTCATATAAATTGTTGTATATCTCGTGCTTATATCTATATCTGTATTTAGTGAAAAACGTATTAAAAATTGGTTTATTGGACTAATTATTACAACTAATAAGTCAAAAAATAATAATAAACCAACAAATATTGATCTTTCTGTGGATCTTCTCCACTTTAACAAACAATTAAGTATTTTTTTTAAAATTATTTTTTATTAATTATTTGTAGTTACAAGACAGAATCATCATCGTAAATTTGATTCTAAAAAACATTTTATTCGTGCCGTTCCTCTTCGTAGGTATGCTATATCATTTTTTTTTTCTTTATAGAAATTATTTTTATAGATTGGATCTAAAAAAACATGTACCTATAAATGTACTTAAAGACTGTTTAAAAAAACCTAAATTTCAATTTAAACCTGTTTTTACAACTGCTGATTTAATATTATCCCCTAAAAGGCGTCTACCGGCATCTCAAAATGATACTGACAATTCCATAATTAGTAAGAATTCAGATAACACTATGAATACTAAAAAACCCAAGTTAGAAACTTCAGAAGTATGGGTGATCTTTTATTTTCTTAAAAGTTTGTTAATGCACATATTTGTAGGAAACGTCTTCAACAAATTCTCCAACTACTGATCAGCCAAATACAACAAATATTGTAGATGCCAACAACTTTGAAAATACTTGTAAAGTAATACTAATATTTTTTCTTATCTTCATAATTTATTATTTTTAGTAAAATGATGATAGTGATGATACATAAGTTGATTCAGTCTAACAAAATCACGAAATAATCTAGTTTTTAAACTGCTTTAGCTTTTAAAATTTTTTTAAAATTTGTAATTTTATTTTTATGCGCTCGTTTCTACCTAATTTTTTAAATATATATATTTATTGATATGAATTTCTTTCTATGAATTTTATTTTGGAAAATATACACAATGTGTAACATTACTTTGTTTATTTTAAAATTATATGAAAAATCTTTGTACAAATATGTGTTCTGTGAGTAATTTTTTTATAACATTTCCGGAAAAATATTAGATGTTGAGTGAATGTGTTTGAGTGATTAGGATAATTGGGAAGGTTGTATTTGTTTATACAGTCCTTCGATTTGTTTCATTTTAGTTTCGGAGTTAAAAATCTTCCTCGAAATTAAGCAAGATTACTCTCCGCTAGAGGGACCGTAAACATCACCAAAAACACAGAGGTATATATGATCGAACAAACTCAGATTATATGTAATAGAGGAAAGTCTGTTCGTACCTTTTTTTTATCGTAGGTCCAACTTGAATTGACAGTGTGCATTTACTACCGATGAGATACTATAAGAAAGTTCCATTAAGATCAGAAATCAGTTTAGAATTATGTAGAATAATATATTGGAATATTTTTATTTAGTTGACCACCTATAAATCTTATGTCGTCAGTCGTTGTTGGCCATACCTCTCAGAAGCTCATGAGAATGATATTTCTATTATTGTTTTAAATTATATATTATTTCAGACTACTACATCTATTTAAAGTTGTTTTATATTCACTAGGGCATCACACTCTATATTTTCTTGACAGGGTGTATTTATTAGCACCCTGCTAATCAATAGTGTGATCTTAAGCCCTCATAACTCTTATAAATTGATAGGACAGATGACTTAGTGCTATAGACTATTAATCGCTTCCTATCATTTCTGACACTTTGTATCCATTAATCCAAAGTTTTTAGGAACACTATGGCAATTCTTTGTTTCTATAAAAAATTACAGTTATACTGGCAGTAGGATGAAGCCCAGTAGGATTATAGAATAGAGTGCTGATGAAAGTAAGAATAAATTCAGGCTTAAGTGATAGGATTCCTATAGAGATAATGCTTCGGAAATGAATACCGTGGCGGTCGCCTCGAAATGAGGATGTTTAGTTGGCCAAGCCTCATACTAACGAAGAATAATAAGCCGGAGCATCGTATATACAGGAGAAGCTTGAAGATTATGTGCGCGCATAATTTTAACACATATACTTGACGAAACTCAAAGATGTATGCGTATTTTTGTCGCATTTCAGTGAGATTAACTATAATACGCTCGCATATTGACTAGTGATTTGTTAGATGTGGGCGATCTTAAAAATTTATAAAATAAATTAATACCATTATAAAGACTCAGAGTAGAAGAGATAAAATAATGTGTTACAAGTTTTTTAATTTTAAGATAAAGTAAAAAGTGCGAATAGACTGTGGGAATGCGATGTAAGACGATGTGAAGATAGATTGATTATACATCTCTTAAATTTTATTGAGAAACTTTACGAAAGGGATTTCATAACCATATTAATTCAGAAGTAAAGGTCAAATTATTTAATGACGAGATTGAGAACATGGCTGAAAACACCTAGTAACCCACAATTAAAGTGTACTCTATATCCACGATAAATGAGAATCATGGTAAAATTTCTCTTATTCTTACACAAAAAGAGAATAAATCAAAGTTACGAAGCACAAGGAGGAGGAAAGTATAGTAATAAACGTTGGAGATACATTAACTAAGTGAAATGTTTAAACACTGAGAAAAGCAGCGTTCTGTCTCTTTTATTATTATTCATTTATCAAATAGAATAATTATAATCTCGATGCAGAAAAATATCATTCACTTGATGAATACAAATACATGGATAGCTGACGAAATTTCAAGGTTGTACCGGAGTTTCACAAAGCATTTATTATTCAAGCTAATGTATTTGGTCAAATATTTCCCATAGTTTTTGTGCTAATGAGTGATAAACCCAAATTAATCTACACGAATGTTCATGCTAATTCTATCGGAAAAACCATAGGTAGAATTCCCAAAAAACATCATTGTAGATTTGGGAAAAGTCTGCATATAGTGTTTTTTAAAAGCAGGTAAAAAAATTTATTTCGCATTCCTGCTTTTAAATAATTTGTTTAGAGGAAAGTTAAAAACTGAGACTAGCAAAGAATTACTAGAACAATGCTTATTTCAGACTATATGTAGATTGCTTAGCCTCATTAGCATTTTTTCCTCTAGAAATATAATGAAGAAATTTATCAAGCTATGAGTAAGTCATCGGCTATTAAAGGCATAAATTTATCACCGTTTCTAATTTATTATAAATGGGATTTCTCTAAGTCAAACTATGAACTCCATTTTTGGAGCGCCTAAGAAAAAATAATGATCAGATTGACTTCACGACAAATGCAGCAGAATAATTGCATCTTCAATCAGATTTTATAACTTTTATGAAAAAATTTAAAAAGCTGCAAAGTTTAATTGAAAAATTTGTCAAATATCTTATTTTAATCTAAATGAATTATGAAATAATTATTTTTTCGAAAAATGGTGTAATCTCAAGAATATTCGCTGAAATTAGGATAAATACTATCCTTTTTTTGTGAGTATATAAAAAAAATATTTTTTAAAATGAACAAATATAAAAAAGTTATTGTATATTTATTAAAATGGAACTATCATTTCGCGTATATACATCGCAGTGCATTATCCATGGTGTACGTGTCAAAAAAGTATAAACTATCGCCGAGCTTGTCTTTTCCGGGTATTAGTCACCTCAAAATGATGGTTTTTTAGTTGAGTAAACTACCCAGAATCATATTTTGAAGCCTGATGCTGTGAATTACAAATATATGATCTGATGTGGCGCTACAGCGTTTAATAAAACAACTCTGACTAACATGAACTTCACAACCCAATAAACTCTTCCAGAGATTTATTTTTGTAACTAAAATTTTTTTATAAATTCATATGAATGGTAAAATAAGACGGCAGACTGTGTTACTCTATCGAAAACCTTATGCGTGAAGTTCTGGCCAAATTATGTTCAAAATTAATAAGTTTAGTGCCAAAAAGTTTTGAACTAAAAGCTCTTTATTGACAAAATAAGTTTTGTATGTTATATCAGTAAATCCAAAGCTGGATTTTACTTAATAAGGAGTGTTTTGATTTTTACATAACAAAACTATTTAGCATGGATGATTTTAATAAGATAAAATTTATGATATAATATTTTTCTAGCGTCATTTAAACTAATTAAAGGACCGTTTGAATTTCACAGTTATTAAAAAAAATAATATTCAACTCAAAGATTACTATACGATCTACAAAGAAATCAACTAATATTCACAAGATACATCATGTTTCTTACGTGAGATTTAATTAGATGATATTGGTGAAATTTATTAAAACAAAATAAAATTGAATTTTTCTATTTTCACTAATTTAATATTGATGTATTAGATTATTCATTTTAAATTTTATTTATAAATCATGTGTAAAGTAATAAATTCATCTAATTATTTTACTACATATAAACGAACTAATTTTATAAACACGGTCTCCCTAACATGTAACTAATAGAACATTACTTATAGAATTACCTCTAAGGGTTAGGAGCAGTACCAAATTTTTAATTCAAGAAAAAATTCAACAGTTAAAACTGATCATATTATTTTTTTTCAGGAATGTATATAATTAAACGTTTTTTAAAACGCAGAGAAGGTTGTAAATATCATCAAGTATTCACAAATGGTTCATCACAATGTAACCTTATTCCGCATTAGTATAGAATAAATCAGTAAAAAACGCCACCCTGAAGTGGACATCAACCATGCCGTATCATTAATTAGTATGCAAGTAGAAGGTAAGTCATATCGTAAAAAAATCTGATTTAATGTAGCTTTAAATTATCACCATACTTAATCGTAAATCTAATTTAGGAATCCATCATACCGACTAGATGATTTATAATTAAATACTAAAAATCGTAGCTACATCATTTCCTGCTTATTTTGAGATAAAATAAAGCATGAAAGGGAATAACATTGGGTTAAATCGATTATTTTGGTAGCTACAAAAAAAACACCTGGCGCACTTTATTAGGATTTGATGTTTGTGTTAGGATAACTTGCTTTATTGAACGCTGTAAGCACCCAAGTAGAGTTAATTTACATTTTCGCACTCCAAGCGGATTCTTTTTATTATGCTGCAGTGTGGCGCTTCACACACAAAAGATCTTGATTTTGGGAAGACCACCACTCTCATCATATACATTTCTCTCAAGTTAACTCAGTGATAATCAGCCAAAAAGAGCAGGAATTTGCTACAAATGCATCAACACCCGATTTGACCATCCTCACCTATCAAAGTAACCCATAATATTTGATAGAAAAATACAGCTAACATAATAGTGGCTATCCTACACTATCTGTGTCATCATCGTTACTTCTCGCCTAAATTCGTAGTTTATAGCATGGCATGTATAGATTTCGTAAAAGTTTTACTTTGGAGAACATAAACGAAATAACTATGTTTGATTTTGCTTACTTTAAAGAAGACATAGACTATACTATCAAGGTTTTACAAAATATTGGCCTCATTAGTGAGTATAAGAAATGTTTTTGTGGCGAAAGAATGTATATATGCAAAAGGAAGGATACTGGTGATGGAGTACAATTCAAATGTTTCAGTTGCAATAAAAGGTGCTCTTTAAGGGAGAGCAGTATTTTTGAAATGTGCAAACTCCCTCTATACAAAGTATTCATATTGATGGTCTGCGTGATAAAGTATCCATTGTTTACCTATGATGAACTCCAATTTGAACTTGATATTGGTTCTTTTACATCAATAAGCGAGTGGAAGACGATTGTCCGATATTTTATGGCGTCAAAACTTGACGAAGACTTTTCCAAAATTGGCGGTGAAGGAAAAATTGTTCAAATCGATGAAACCGCCATTTGCAAACGAAAGTATAACGTTGGCAGAATATTGAAGAACCAACAGTATTGGATGGTGGGGGGTATCGATGAGGATGGAAACTGTTTTTTGAGAATTACAAAGGTGAGAAGTAAAAAAATACTTGAGGAAATTATCACAAATAATGTTGAAGAGGGGACAACTATTTGGACGGATGGGTGGCGTAGTTATAATAACCTGGCAGATTTGGGATTTACGCATGGTACTGTCATCCACAAAAGGCGCTTTGTTTCACCCACGCGAATTCATACAATTGAAATTGAAGCAACGTGGGGAGCTTTTAAGCGCAAATACGGAAACATCACAAATAAAAACCCCGAAACATTGCCTGAGTACGTAGCTGATTTTTTATTTCGGAGAAGATATTCAAAAAAGGAAATCAGCGTCTTATGCAAGTATATAATGAATTATTATTTGTAATTTTATCATTTTCCGAAGTTTTGTTTTTATTGCCGATGGTGACACAGATAGTGTAGGATAGTCAAATTATTTTACAATATTTGTTATTTTCAAGTCTTTTTATTATTAAATTGCCTGACATGGCCCTACATAAATACTATTATCCTCTGCAATTCTTGATCATCAGTCTATGATCTGAATATGTCATATATGTGACAGTTATTCTTAGCTTTGAATTTCGGCTGGAAGGAGGCTTGGTAAGTTAATTACTGCTTTCATGGAATTATTATCAATAAAAATTCATTGATATGAATAAAAGGACCTAGGTTGAGTCATATGATCATTTTATCTTAGTAAGAATAATTTAAAGGTATTCATGCAAGATTACTTAAAAAATTTTTACCACGCAATGTCCCGTATTATGAAGACTTGTTTAATCCTATATTACCTGATTGTATTACTTTAAAAAGTTTCTTTGCATATAAAATAATACATTTATGATATTAGGAATTTCGAAGAAAACTAGTGAATATTTAATACATATTTTTTTTAAAGTCTCGATACTTTTTTAACACACCACATATATAAATTAGACCTAAAGGTATGTTATTAAAAATTGTAGCCTAATTGCGTTTAATTTTAATCTACACCACTGTCAACGCTTAAAAAATTACTACATAGTCTCAAGCAGCTTTTTTTAAATAAGAAACAGCGTGATTTACAAATTGTTTATAGGTCATCATTTCTCTACCGCAGCTTTTGCAAAAGAAAAAACTTAGCAAGCATGAATTGTACATGGGTCACATTAAACAATAATTAGTTGAATCATCTAAAAATAATTGAAAGCCAGTGTAAATTCAAATATATTATCAAATCTTAAGAATGTGTATTAGTCTTACTAAAATTCCCATGTTCTTCCGAAGTAAACAAAGTATTACTTATCCTTAAATATTAAATAGATATTGAATCTTAAGAAAACATGGTTTAATAGCAGTACTTCTAAATTAAAAAAAGCGTGAGAAATTATTTTTGTAGGCCTTGTTTGATTAGTATTCTTTCATTAATAAAAATAGAATACTGATAATTTTGTGATTTCATAATGAATTGTAAATCTGACAATTAGACTCAAGATAATTCTTGATATTACACCAATGGTTCGTAATAAACCATCTGGTTTAGTAAAGTAATTTTTATGCACATAAAAATTCGGATCTTGTAGAATGTGATAACATTGCATGAATTTGCTTAGAATCAAGTAAATTAATAGTTAGTGAACTCCCACATTATCGCTAAGTAATGGTTTAAATTAGTCAGCTAATTGAAAAAAGTGTGACTCTGTTGAGATGACTATAGAACATGATATAGAAAATTATTATATCAATAAAAATAGACTGCGTAAAGCAGTCAAGCTGTATCAATGGGTCTAAGTTGTAAACAAATTTCAACCAATGTTAATTTTTTTTTATTTTTCATTCTAGCCAATAAGCTATGTTGTCACCATACATATGATAAAGTAAAAGTTAAATCAATAGTAAGATTTTAATTATGATTTATTAAAAACTCGTTTGATATTTTTAAAATGTAAATATCTAGAAAAAGATTTAAAATTTTACCTATAAATTTTATTGTAACATAAAGAAAGCTTTAAAAAATCTATAAATCCGTAAATCATACTTAAGTCGGATTTATATGCTTTTTTCATATAAAGATATATATATAATAGGAGCACAATAATATTCACATTTATCATCATCTCCACATATCAAAATAACATATAAGTTGTTATTTATTTAGAACTATATTGTTTACAAAACTTATTAATAGATTACCACGTGTAAAAACAAGAAATTAGCTCGTTTGATATCTTATTTCTCACAAAATCATAAAAACCATATTCACATGCGCGAATTAAAGGCAACATGAAAGAGCATTCAAGGCTATCTATTCATTATAGTGAAATTATGCATATTATTTGAACTCAAATAAAGTAACTCATTAATCTTATATTTTCAAATAATATAAGAAAAGGGCGTCTACAATTTCTGTTGATTTTAAAATTTTAATTTATAGTTACAGAATAGGAATTTAAGTTAAATTATTATGTTTTCAATACAATATAAGCTCATCAATAGATTTATGCAAGAGCATTAAAAAATGTTAAATATTTCTTGGGATTACAGTCTAATAGATTACTATATTAATACAGGCCAACTCACCATAAATATCGAACAGAGTTAATCGCCAACATCGGCTGTTGTATTAAGTAAGTGTTCTTCATTTGATCAGCAATAACCAAGTAATTAGATATAAATAATATTTCATTTGTTTATAGATTTCTTGTTCTAGTAGACATGAAATTAGAATACTTGTTTAAATTCTACCTACTTTGTAATACCCTCAGTTTAATTGGCATCCTTATTGGTGATGAGAATCCGAAAATTGTAACAATTTATATATAAATAGAAATTTTTGTTTTATTATGATTGAGGTTTAATCGCTGATGTATTAATATATAAAAGGTGTTAGAATAAATGTGTGTAAGTGCCTTTAATACATCAATCAAAGATGATGAATAAATTTTTGTGCGATATATAGCTTAATTGCTATATTAAATAAATCATAGAAAGGATATACAGAGTTCTATTCGTTCCATATTGCCTTTTATTTAAAAAATAATTCTAATACTTGTGAAATTATTTATTATAAATCACCTAGTGAACATAATAGAAAATTTTATTTGTAATTAATTTAATATCACATTATTAAAGGATATTTTATAGTATACACTAACTAATGTTTTTAGACGCTTAAAAAATGGTGTAAGGTTGATTTTTATGCAGCATTACATAAAAACATTGTAGCTCAAAACGTTGCTACAATCGATAAACATATTGATTACCAATTTTTTTTGAAAGCGTTTAATAGATATTGTTATAGTACATATATAATTTCATATTAATAATATATATATATAATTTCATATTAATAATATATATATATATATAATTTCATATTAATAATAAAATATAATTTACTTCAAGTCATTTTTGCTTCATCCGTATAATTAATTATGTTTCGTGTAATTGACAAAAAAAATATGGACTGTTTAAAAATATTTTTAAAGCATATGATTATTTTCTAAACTTTATAATATGTTAAGAATGAATATGTTATCATTAAAAAAATTTAAGCTAACACATTTTAAATTTATATAACTTTAAAAGTTATATCTCTTCATCATATTTTATCTTAATAAAAATCCAAAGTCGTTTGTTCCCCTCCAAGTATATACTTCCAATCGTTTGCAGAAATAAACTTAACATAATGAAGATTTAAAGATTAACTTATCTATAATTCAAATTAATTTTTATTATTTAATTCACTAAATATTATTATATTTCTAATATAATACTCTAATCGTTATTCGTTTTCTGTATATATTTGAATTTAAAAACTAATTGATGTCATATAAATACTTTATGAGCAAATTACTTTTGGTATATTTAAAAATGCTAGACTAAATTTAAATAGCACATATATATTTATATACATAAAATTATCCGTGAGGCGAACATTGCCGAACTTATAAAAATTCTTGCTAAGTTAGACAGATAATACATTCTAAAAATTTAAATTTATAAATTGATAATTAAAAATAAAATATTTTAAAGATATTTAATTTGATATCCAATTGTATGACTTAGCAATTGCTTCTAAGTAAAACAGATCATAGTATTTTTCAGTTTTCAGATATATCGCTAATCCTTTCCAGTTTTTCTGCATAACCAACTCTTTTTGCATTTTGAGGATTACACATGATATAATTTATATCTTGTTCTAAAAGACTTTATTTTTCTTTTAATTTTTAAATTAATGTTCCTAGTCTACAATGTGATTTGTCAAAGCGAGAATAAAAATGTCTGTTGAACAATTCAGCCGCATTCGAGCTAAGATCAACATTTTTCAGAACTCTGTTGTGAAAATTTTTCCAAGAAGCAACTTTATTTCATACTTTAATAATTTTTTTAAAATAATAAAAGTAATTTTGCATTTCCCAAAGTTTTGGCTTTAGCATTTAGCTTATTGAATTCGGTTTTCACACTTTCTAATGGTAAAAATGCTAGTGATGATAAATATTTAACAAATAATCTAAAATCTAGTCATTTAAGATAGTTTTTTTTTAAAATCTAGTCATTCAAGATAGTTTTTTTTTAAATCTAGCTTTTGAATCTTTCTCCAAATGCATTGATTAAAATTAGAGGCGGGAAAAAATTCTAGTGTTCTTTGATGCTTTTTAAAAACATTTATTGAGAAACTTCCAAATCAACAATAATATTTTTCAAAAGCACAACTTAAATTTTTACAAACAGAATTTCAATAAGTCTATTGTAGCATTCCTCAGTCTAGTTATGTATTATTATGTAAATTGAAGAGAATAAAATACTAATATTTGAGTTTACCGTGAATGGGATATGTAAAATTTTAAAATTAACTTCACAAAAAAACTTTGAATGTACCATCAGAAATCCATACATATAGCAATTGTTGAGATGACATATGTTATTATCCTGTCATCTGATAAATACTCTGAGAGTCATAATAAATGCAAAATTGTTTGTTTTTATGAGTTGATGGGTTATTTTCACCCAGATTAGTATCAATATTAATATCGATATATTTTCTGATATTATGTAAAAGATTTTACAAATATTTTTTTCGACATCAAAGGGATTTCGCTAATTTTTTTATTCATATTTTATAATGAATAAGCTTTATTCATTATCAAATATTGAGTGAGTTTAGCTGAGCAAGTTTTCTCATTTTTGCGTTATATATCAATTTTTCAATTTCATGCTCTGTAACAATGTGATTATAAAATCCCTTCTCTTCAATAATTTCATTTTGATCGTGGGAACAAGTAATTAGTCTTCCTTTGTGCAAATGTGACAATAGGTCACTTTTGCACAATTGACTTGACGCAGTTTTTTATCTCTGACGTAGCAGTAGTCCTTATAAATAATTTTTAAGCCTCGTATTATTGTTCCTTCAATAGTATAGCCTTTTTTTAAGCATTATCAGAATCCATATTGCAAAAAAACAAAAACTGCGCGCGCGTGTATTTTTTGAAAATTCGTCGTACTAAATTACTTTTTGTATATTTAGAAATTCTAGACTTAGTTTAACTAGCATACATTTATATAATAATCATTATCATAGTATATTTTTTATATATAATATAAAGCCCATATAGTACATATTTATTATGCTCTCTTACTGTAATTTTTTTATACTTGAATTATAGATATAGATATAGATGCAATCTCTTTAATAAAAAGACTTACTTAATTAACAACTCAACTCTTAAATCAGTTATAATCTAGATTGTAATTATACTTGAATGATATCAGTGTAGTAATCCTAAACTTTTATATAGATATCTCCTATATAAAATATAAAAGAGGGATACCCTAAATCATAGCATTCATCTGACAATATAGAATCGAAATTTTTTAAAAATAATATTTACTCTAAATATAATTTACTTCAAAATATTATAAAAAAGTCTAGATACATATATTAATTATCCAAACATAAATATTTTTATTATTTCAAACAATAAAATTAATAGTTCATATAGTATGGAATATATGTATTCAAATCGTGCTACAAAAGTTATGTGTCTTGCTACATTGCTAACTCAACAACACTTCCTAACAAATTTAGTATGGAAACCAATATATACGAACATTGTGAAGGTATATTATTATTATCATTATTATTATTATTAATGAATTCGATGATATACCGTGTTATATCAATATCTATTATTTATATATTGCTGGAATCTATATTAAATAACTTTATATATTTTAGTTGATAGTATCGAAAATTGTATTAACATTGGTAGACGGAACTGTCAACTTGAGAATATAGGAAAATCAAAAATTATGCTAGAATTATATATGAGGAGAAATACAAATATAAGTAATCGGCAATTATCAATTTTATATCAAAATGATATATATATCATAGAATGGACCCTCAAAATTTAAAAATTATGCTAAAGAGAGATAAAAACTACATACAGCCTTTTTTATCTATTGTTGGGTTTGAGAGTCAACTAGTACTGGATAGTATAAATTATGGATATTTATATTTTATTCAATTTCAACTTAATTCATTTTCAAATGTAATTTGTTTAATAAATTACACTTTATAAATCTAAATAGTCGAATAATAACCGTCCATTAATCATATACGGCTCAGAAGATGTATACATTGGTTTCCTAGTACAGCCTTCTGATAGCTATGGAAATGAACTTTATACTTACAACATTACTATTGAAAACAAAAAGTATTCGGTTTTTGCGTCAAAATTTTTGTGTGGACATACTGAAGCTGTGGAAAGTCTACTTTATCAAAATCTCATGATTGTAGATCCTATTAAATTAATTATAGTTACACTATACTATTTGCTATTACTAGGAGGCATCGATAAAAAATGATATCGCCAATATTTCTCATCCATGTATACCTAAAAACTTGATGTAATATTTATATTCAATGAAATTTCAACATATTGTAGACCGTACCTCTTAATAAAACCTGCTAAATTTGTTGGAAGTTTTGATTTAGCAGAATGTATAAAAATGATAAAAATAGTTGTTGAGGATGAACTTTTTGTACCTATGATAAAGGGTGCAATTTTTCTATTTTAAATGGAAAAAAGCTTCAATTAAGTGAAAAATATATTGATGTAGCTACAATATATATAATCAATAAAAATATATTTCAAATGAATTTAGTTATATATTCCCAACATTAATAATACAATAACTCAGTCATATGAAACTTTTATCAACAATGAATATGAAAAAATTTATCAAAATTGTATAGAGGAATTTGAAAATCTAAATACAAAAGTAATTATACATGAAAAATGTTTTATTGTTTTAAACGATTGTAAATATGAATTAGAGATATGCCCTAAAAAAAATTCAAAAATGTTTCCATCATATATATTTATATACAATATTCACTGAATATCTTGACCTAAAAGACAAGAATTTTACTATCAAAACATTAATTTAGTAATAATATATAATTAATACACACAGCTTTATTTATTGTAGTTCTGATTCTATGGCAATTGATATTTTTGAAAAAAGTGACCCAAGATTTAAATCTAAAGTATCAATTAATGAAAAATATTTCATGTAATAAAATTATATATATTTAATATCTATATATATATATAAGAGTACCAAAATCGAATGAAAAAACATTAAAAAAAAATAATTCTTCGGTTATTATAAAAAGTCCTTATAAAAATGTTAAACACATTAAAATTGGTACCATTATTAGTTTGACAATTTTTTCAATTAGTTTCATATCTTTATTCATATTTTTAATGTACTGTTGGAAGCCATGGATTCAATAGCTAAAACAGATGATATCTTAATCTATACAAATTTAAGCGATCATGGAACAAATATATATATATTATCCTCATAAAAATGCTATTTTTACTTACTTTATGGACTTTTTTTGTTAGTAATATGCTATAAATACGCTAATATAATAGAAGGCAAGATTGTACAAATAATGTGACAATTAGATTATGTTTTCTAAAGCTATGTCTATTTAAAAAAAATTATTAAGTTATAATGATATATAATAATTGAGAATCTTACAAGAATATAATTTTATCATCCAATAATAATCTATGTATGGGTAGTAAATATAGAAATTATGTGTAATCTATTGTTGGTATCAAAACATAAATCATAATAAATAGAAAATTCATTTTTATTAAATTATTCTTAGATTAATAAGATTATGAAAAATATATATTTTCATATTTATCTTTTTAGTTCTTATGTGGGTAAAAAAGCTATTATTTCAAATACTTTTTTAAAATCAATTATTTCAAATACTTTTTTAAAATCAATTATTTCAAATACTTTTTAAAATCAATTATTTCAAATACTTTTTTAAATCAATTATTTTTCGTCTCAAAATTTATGAGAAAAAACCATAAAATTAATCTATAAATAATTTATTTAATGAATTAGTAAATTCTGTTTTATCTTTTGATATAATAACATATTCTGGTGAGTACTCTTATAGAGGGCGTGTTGTAAGTACTTAATTTATATATCTATATTAAACATGTACAAAAATCTTAAAATTTGATAATTTAAAGTGAAGATTTATAACAAAATATATATTAATTTTTTTTAAAAAATATCCATTTTGTAGAGAAAATAGCGGATTTACGTTTCACGTTTGCTTTCTATCGAACATGGCCAATTTTTAATCGTATAAGAAAAAGCCCTATTTTAAAATTATTCGAAAAGATTAAATAATAAAATTATATGAGACTATTTTTAATAAAAGAGGATTTCAGTCAAATAATGTGTATAAATTCAGATTTAAGTCTATTTCTTCTAAAGATTATATTGTAAAGGACCAAGAGAGCATCATGGAAGCGTATTATATTGAACCTATGCCTAATGATCGTAAAACATTAAAAAAGAGAGTACTTATAATTTTATATTTTTAAAATACTAAAAAAGTTTAGAAAACGTGAGGTACAATAACGTCATATTATCCTCTCAAGATATAATAAACAAAGCAAAGTTAATTAAAGAAATTTATAAATCACCAACCAAATTTACTCTTGTATAATTAAAAAGGTCCACAATCAGAAAAAACATCATAAAAATAAGATTTTTTATGATGTTTCCAAAAGTGTTTAAAGAATTTTTTATTGACATTAAAGAATTCCCTATAATAAATATCGGATTAATGGATATTATCAACAAAAAATTATTCAACATTCTACTTTTTTATTATTCTTATTTTTGAATTATACATATTTACTTATGAAATGAATATTTATTAATATTAATGGACTATAAAAATCAAAAAACGTTACAGTCTTATTGACTTGTTCGATTTTAGTTGAAAAACTCCCGCAGCTTATTATAGGATAAGACCCAAAAGTCTGATGTCTGGGAGATTTATCAAAATACCCAATTTCTTATAATTTAAGCTCTAAAGCTTAGATGACCATCGAATGTCTTTTGTTAAATCTCTATCCTTTCGACTTTATATTGAAAAAAGCCAATAGAAAAATATTATTACTTTTCGATAACTGTAGTGTTTATTGAAATATAGCACTATTAAACATAAAGCTAAGATTGTTGCTTTAAATTGTAGTTTATTACATCCTTTTGATCAAGATATTATTCATAGTTTTAAATTAAAAAGTTTCTAATGAGTTTATCACAAAATGTCGAAAATTAAAACTATAAATTACCTGATATTTAGATTTTAGATTTTAGATTCTCGATTTTTAATTAAAATTAAAATAATATCCTGGGAAAGTTTTTATAAGTAAAAACTTTATAAAATTGTTTTTTAAAGGCATTTTTTGTTGTTACAAACGACGAATTTATCAATTACCAGAATGAAAAGTTTTTTAATATAGACTAAGTGAAATGATAAATGAAGAAAATCCAATTATCTGCCGAAAAGTATTAATTTTTTAGTTACGAGGTCATTGTTTAGTGACACAACTTATTTGGCTGTGATGAAGTTCATGTTTGTCATATTTGTTTTCATCTATGATCTATGACGCTGAAGGTATCGAATCGGAGTTTTCATCATAATTCACACCAGCTCCAACCTATTATTCTGCTGTAGTTTAACCCACTTAACAACTTTTTTTTATAAATGACTCTTCATTTCTCTAACGTTTATTATGTGGTAATCACCTATACAGATGCAGAAACTTTACTCACAATCCATCAGCACTCGATTTCACTCTCCCATTAAAAGCATGGAATGTAATCTTTTTAAGAAATATTCAATTACCATAGTGTTCCTACTAACTATCGTATTAAGGGATACGATAGTCCGAAAAAAATGGCGGCACCAGGATTCGAACTTGTGACCTAGAGTTCAGCGAGCTAAGCCATCTGTCCGCGCACACAAAATTCAATGGTGGAGGTGAGTTACGAATCCCGTGATGTGACTCATGAAAATCCAAATGATGACAACAGTGTTCTTAGCAGTTCGTTTAGTGAATCAATTAGTGATACAATTGGACCTGAGCATCGCTTAATTAATTTTAGAATATGAAATGTTACACAACAGAAAATCATCAAGAAATAACAAATCATATTGCGCATGTGCTGCATTATATTCATTGATTCTTAGTTTATTTTAACATAAAGAATGTTTAAATGTATTTAATATGGTAAATAATTATAAAAATCGTAGGCACTGGTGGCGGAGTGTGGACCGGATTATGGGGATTAAAAGATTACGCAGCTTTTAATCCTGAAAAATGAGTTTTGAATACATTTCGTATATAACATCATCAGAAGAAGCTAGCATTGAATTTTTGCAGAAAAATAATATTATAAGGTTAAATCCACCATTATGTACTAGTTGTGGTATGCAAATGAGCGTTATAAAATATCGAAATTCCAAAATATACTGATGTCCTAAACACAAAAATAAAAAATTTTCACTGAAGAAAGGTACTTTTCTTGAGAGATCAAAATTAACTTTTCAAGAGTTCATTAAAGTTTGCTATTCATGGAGTACAGAAAGGCCAATTTTTAAGCCATTGAAGAGTTTTCTTTGGACAAAAAAACTATTATTAGATGGTACCAATATTTCAGAGATGTATGCTCCAGAACATTGATCCAAAATGATTACAAAATTGGTGGAACGGGTCATATTGTTCAAATAGACGAGTCATTAATCGCTAAAGCAAAGAATATCGTTGGTAGATGGCCCAAGCAAAGATGGGTTTTTGGTGGCTATGACGTAAATGAAAAAAGGGGTTTCCTGGTTTTAGTAGAAGATAGAACCGAGGATACATTATTATATTATGTAGAGAGGTCAATAAAACCTGTAAGTATCATTCATTCTGATCAATGGCCTTCCTATAATAAAATTCGACATATACCAGTGGACCCTTCCTATGAGCATTTAACAGTAAATCACTCCAAAAATTTCAAAGATCCTATAATTGGAGTTCACACCAATCATGTCGGAGTGTTATTGGAAGAACTGTAAAAAAAATTCAAAAGAATGGCTGGCGTTCAAACGTCCTCTCTAGCAAGCCATCTCGATGAATTCATGTGGCGTGAATTATTTGCAAGTGATGATTTATCTGCCATGAATAACATTTTAAAACAAATTTCACTAGAACACATTCTATAGTGATATATTTATATTCCTTTTTTTACGCATATAAGGGATTAGTAAGACTTATACGGATTACGCAGGGTCCACACTCCGCCACCAGTGCCAAATCGTATATGTAAAAAAAAATCATTTCTAGTCAGTAACCACTGACTTCAAAAATTGTTATCCCTACTTTTAAAATAATATTTTAATAAAGATTAGTGACTTTTTTTATAGTTATCTTTTTCATAACTATGTTTAATAATTGTTGAAATTCGATATACGCCCCCTTTAAGCCCAATTCAAAAATGAGATTATTTTATAATAAACAAGATTATATTTAATACTAACGATAGTATGTAATAGTTGATAGTTAGTCTAACACTATGTCATACATCACTATTTGAAGAGCACCGATAAAACCATTCCACAAATCATTGCCATTATTTCTCTCCATTGAAATTCAGCAATGAATTCATTGATTCCATCCATAGAACAGTGCCATCGTCTTGTACTGAAGATGTTCTATTTCTGGGTGAAATTTTGTACTTGATAGCTCCCCACGTACCTTCAATCGTGTTCGTATGTGCTCCAGTAACACTATCAACGTATTCAATGCTATGATTTACCGTTAAATGCTGATAGAAGCTATGCAATGTAGAATAACTCTTGAAGCAATCAGTTATTATAATGGAATGCGGTTTTACATGGGTTTTTATTATTTCTGCTGTTCTGTCAGGAACTTCAACAAGAAACAATTTTCTTTCTGGAGTTCTTTCTATACCACCAAGTACCCATGCTCCATTAATGTCATGACCTCGGTTGTATTTCCGTTTGCCAAATTTTGATTCGTCGATTTCAAACAATGATATTTTCGCCGCCAATAACAATATCTTCAAAATCTAGACTGTCACCAACTATTTGTCTGAAATAATGACAATAATTTGTGATTGTCTGGGAAGAATGGCCAGTAATTTTATCAAATCAAGTGCCTCAGTCCAACTTACCAATAATAAGATAATTTGAGTATTGCATTAAATTTCATTTTGGTGTGTTTGAAAAATGTTTTATCCAATATTGAAATTTCTTTTCTACAATCTTCCTGCAACATCTTCAGTTTTTCCTGTGTTGTGAAAAATTGTCGTAATTGCATTTTTCACATATGTTTGGAGGCTGAAAAATATTATATTCAATTAAATATTTGATGGAATTCTCTTCATTTTCAAATATGTATTCTAGAGCACTCATCGGAGGAATCATGGCGGATTAAATCGGTGTCACTACAGTGATTAATTTAATGCTTAATGTGCCACGATAATCCCCTTTTTGAATTAGGCTTAAAGGGAGACGTACATCAGATGTGGTCCTTAGTAATAAAAAAAGGCTGGTTCTTCTCGCAAGAGGTCTTTTCCAATTGTAGAAATTGAACTTAGGATTCATTAGTCGAGATTTGTACAACATAAATCATATTTTCATTCGTCATTTTCTTCATTATCATCATATGCATTTGATTTTGAACTTTTCAATTTCAATTCTTTGATTCGTATATTGATTTTTTAGATTGGTTCTAAATCATCATAATTATTAATTTTTTCACTCTCACTTTTAAACTGAAAAAGTTACATAAAAATAGCATTTTTTTAAAAATTGTACCTTGTTCTGTCCTTTGCTTATCATTATTTAGTGGTGTGATGTTGGTTTCTTTTATTATTCATAATGAATAAATGAAATGATGTTTACATTTATAGAATATCTTTGACTTTCAAAAACAATTACTGATAGATTCCGACTTTGTCATTTTCTGAGCTTTATCAATAGTTTTCATACAATCTATTAAGATGTATTTTTTGGCATATCATTTAAACGTAACAGACATCTCTACATAATATCTCTATACTTGCTTTTTGGACCATGGATGATTCCTAGGTCTAGCGATTGCAAGCAACTTGTATTTTCGAAGAAATAAAAATTTTATATGCTCAAAATAATCCAGGTTTTTAAATATGCTAGATATTGACCTAATAGTGCCAGAACGTATCTATTCTAGATTTTGATTTTATAATCCATTATTTTAATAATGTGGTAAATAAAATCAATGTATTTTAACGAACTTTTTTGCATATAACGATAGGTATGATGGGTTTTTATATTATAAATTTTTTTAGATACGAGATCAATCCCCTGGCGCAGCTTATTCGGGTTTATAAAAGGTTTGAGTTTGTCATACTTTTTTCATTAAACGCTGTAGGTACTGTAGCAGAGTTTCTCATCATAATTCACCCGCACACTAGCTCCAACTAATTATTATTCCATTATTATTCTACAACAGTGTAAGAGTTTAATCCACTAAAAATAAACATCTTTGTTTTTGACAACCACCATCCCTAATATATCCTGATGCGGACAGATGGCTTAGAACTCATGACCCCAAGGTCATGAGTTCGAATCCCGGTGCCACCCACTGTTTCCAGTCTATCGTATCCCTTAATCCGAAGTTAGTAGGAAAACTATGGTAATTGCATGTTTCTATAAAAAAAAAATTATAGTACATGCTGGTAGTGGGAGGAAGCCTAATGGGATGGTTAAATATAGTGCTAATATGATGCACTAGGGTACGATAGTGAATTCCTGCCTCTGTTGAGGGGATTCCCATAGAGTCAACGTCCAATAGATGGATAGGGTAGGGGTGATGGTCGCCCCAAAACGAGGATGATTATTTTTAGCGAGTTAAACTCCCACACTACCGCAGAATAACAAAGAATAATAAAAAATGACAAGTCGGAGTTGGTATGTGATTTAAATTATGATCGAAAAACTCCGCTGCGGTGCTTACAGCGTTTAATGAAGCAAGTCTGACCAACTTGAACTTCACAGCCCAATAAGCTGCGCCAGGGGTTTAACCTCTTAACTAAAAAAAATCCCTAATATATCCATCTATTAGAAGTTTGCTCTATGAGAATCACTTCAAAGGCTGCAGGAATTTACTATCGTACCATAGTGCATCACCACTCGATTTCATTCTCCCATTAAAAGCATGGAATATAATTTTTTAATAAAACAGGCAATTACCACAGTGTTCCTACTAACTTCAGATTAAGGGATACGATACACCGAAAACAGTGGGTGGCAACAGGACTCGAACCTATGAGCTAGAGGTCAGCAAGCCACGCCTATACCACTAAGCCATCTGTCCGCTACTTTTTATACTTTTAATGCATTGAGAATATTTGTTCTTTTCTATTATAAACAATTATAACTGATAATTTCTCAGCAATGCAACAAATACAGTGATTCATTGAAAAGCTTTTAGTTTATTATTTAAAAACTATGTTGTAATATTAGCTCATAAAAAAGTGTAGTTTCTTCATCATTTTAAAACATCGTTATTTTCATACATTTGTATACTGCTAATATTTGCCGAAATCCATTCATCGACTATTCCCACTTGTAGCTTCGCAGTAAAAATTTTATAATAATGCCCATATCAACTTTTAACTTAAATAACCAGCCAATAGCTATGTTTATACTATTTAATTTATTTTAGGTTAGCTATTATTGCAGCCTTCTCAATAATAGCATTGCCGATAATCTATCATGCTATTCTGATGAGGTCCTCGAATTTACCAAGCGACATTATCAGTCTTCAAAAAGCTATTTAGGTAATTTTTAGGTTTTCTTTTAAGTGACATAATTTTATCGAATATTGATTGACCATATGATGAGTAATTAGGCACTAAAAGCAATTTTAATTTACAGCTTAATTTAAATTTGTCAACTACCAGTGTTTTTTCAATTTATTGCCCTATTTGAAAATAAATAATTACTTTTGTTCTCTATATTTCTTTTTTTTCTTAACAATTTTATATTTAATCGACGAACTGTGTAAATAAGATGCATATTTTCAATCTAGAAGTTGGACAATGACCAATCGAAATTCTAATCGGAGATTTGTAAAATTCGTGCAGCAGGAGATCATTACGCAATATCTAGACATTTGGATGTTACGAGTTAATTTTTTAAACGCGTGTAAAAATACAAAGATCTCATATAATTTATTACTCATAAGGAAATGTTTGTTTTTTGAGAATTTAACGTCAAAATATAGAAACTTACGAAAGCACTATTCATTAATGACTGTAAGTCATTAATAAAAGTGGTTAACGGTCTTATCCAATATGAAGATTTCATCATTAAACTTTAACTATGTGTACGCATATCTCAATTCAACTAAAAAGTTTTGAAATCTTCTTCATTAACTGCTTAATCATGAGCTAAATGAAAAATCATGCTAAACTTATTCACTGTAGCAAATATATATATATAATTCAAAAAACTGAAATAAAATGTTAGGAGATAATTTACAAAACTAATTTTTTTGACTACTAAAAAGCTAATATAATCGAAGAAAACTTTATTTATGTCATTTAGTTTTAGTCTTTCAAACTTTTTTTAAAACATGCATCTAGATAGATTCTACGCGCAATTCTTATAGGAAATAAATAGTTAGGCTAAAATAAAGCCTTTTAAAGGTTCGTTTGACTACGCTTTAGCTTATTACTATATGACAGTTATCATATAAAATTTTCGTAAAATACTTAATCTTAATAATTAATAAGAATTTTTTATCAATTCATCTAAATATGATTTTTTATTCAAGTTGTATTATTTAAGTCTCCCATCGCACCTCGTTTTTTAATTTCAAGTACTTTGAATTGGTTAATTAAGTTTCTCATTTTCTAAAAAGACTTTTAGTTGATGGATATTATTTTCGAAATACCAATAATGGGTATTCCTTCAGGCAACTTTCCAGTCATTTAGGTTGTATCAATTATTGCTGATAGTTGATGAACCTTTCCCACTTAGATTATTCCTATAATTTAACTTCATACTAAATTTGTAGAATACAATAATACATCTCTCTTAATTATTTTATATCAAAATAAAACTTGTTTCGTTAAAATGTATATCATGTAGTAAAATAATAGTACTTTTACTCTGCGTAGGATAAGAAAGACAATTAGTCTCTCTTCAAAGATCTCGAAAAATCTTACTTTTATTCAAAAAACCTATATATTTTAGTACATAGTATCTTCATAAGTTATAATATAGAAGAAAATAATTTACTAACGTATAATACCGGATCGGTTTAGTTCAGTTGAAATAAGGCATTATTCGTATCGGATCTTTTCGGTTATTTCTCCGTAATTATTATTAGTAATATTAACTTATTTAATACAAAAGTTAAAAAAAATATCACTTTAAATAATTATTAATCATTGTGATTCTTTTCTCAAAAGGATCACCTCTCTATTTCCAATTCGTACAAATAATATTCTAATTTGTTTTAATCCATTCCCATCAATTTTTTGAATTTATCCTTGTTCAATATGTTTCAATGTATTGAGTTTGTAAATGAGTTTCAGGATTTTTAAAATGATATTTATGGTTGACAGTTTTAAGAAAACAGCCTCGTTGGTTTAAAGAGTTATAGGCTCCACTGATCAAAGATCAGAAATCAGACATCAGAGATCAGACATCAGAGCGAGCAAGAGTTCCGCTCCCACAAATATTAGTAATTAAACGAGCAATGTATCATCTGTGGGATTTAAATCTAATTTAATACTGCCCATAGCAGGTATAAAACTAGTATCAAAGATTCCAAAAATTATATACGATCATGTCTGATTAGCTGAAGCTCGTCGTCTGTGATGTCTGGCATATTATTAAACAAAGTTTCTTCGATTTCGTACATTACTCCGTCGCCACTTAAAATAATTGGATTTTAATAAAAATATATTTTACAACCACTTCTCAATTTACTATAAAAAATTCAAATGACTCCTTTAAAACATTTATAGTTTTATTTTGAATAAATGTTTAAAGATATTCTAACTATTCATATTGAGATTAAGCAACAGTAATTTCACCATATTAAGCATTTTATGATGTCTACTACACACCATCAATACTTGGGAATATTACATGTCTAGCGAAAGATCAAACGATATAATAAAATACAGTTATTTTTCTTAGATAGGTATAATATCGAAAGATTAGTGCCAAAAATCTGTTTATGGAGTTAAAATGATTAAATCGTCATCTCATAAATAGTGTGACCTTATTCAAAATTGTGTTACATAATGGTATTTAGAAGAAATAATATAAGTAAAAATAACAACGCAGATTTTTATATAAGGTTTAAATTGCACTATAATATATATTACTAGCTTTTAAACTTGTACATTAAAAATCATGATATTTCTATAAATCATCAAATCACTTTTTTTGATATATTGTTTCCAATTTCACAAAATAACACTGCAGTGTACTTGTAAAATCGTATGTTTTTAACATATAAAGTAAATGTGTTTGGATGACCTTTTTTACTTTTTTTTCTACTAACTTAACTAGTCCCATAGTACTTTAAAAATAACTTTTATTAAGACCAATTCTCTATGGTATAATTATATATTTATAAAACAATACAAAATGATACACAAAAATTCCCTTTGATATTACGAATCTAACAGCCAATGTAACGATTTTTAGGAAACTTCCATATATAACAAACTAACTTATTGATTATTACTATATCAATGTATGAACTCTAAAATAATTTGTTTTTAAAGACAATAATTATGATATAATTTTTTTTGATAGGTTATTACAAATTTTTGTATTTCTTATATTTTACATTACACAGCTTTTATAATGTTCACAATTAACTAATTTAATCTTATGTCTAATATAAGGCATGTCTATCATCCCCCATAAATAAAAAGTCATATATTTACATATCTATCCCATATATTAGTCATGTTGTAAATGAAAAAAACATTATCTTGAGAAATAGGGTTCCTTAAAGTGAATATTGTACGATTTATATGGTTGTAAATTTCTCTAAAAAAACTCTTGTAGATTAGAGATGAATTATAAATTAATATTCCTTCACCTATATGATTTATTTTAAAACAAAAATGACATAATATTTATGAATTATTAATAATTTAATTTATAAATAGGAATAATAAAATATTTTGAAAATAATGATAATTATGAGAAAATGTGATGTGCATCTCCATAGCTCCATAGAGAGAACAACTTCCTCTGTTAATTTCTACAAGGAAATAATATATTTCCTTATAACTTAATATACTTCTTACATGTTTAAAGAAAAGTTGAAAAATGTTTAATATGAAATTCAATAGAAACAACATATTGAATTACTACAATATATTTAAAGATAATTTATATTCTAATCATTATACATATTTCAACTTTAAAATATATTTAAAAAGAAGATAAATATATAATATAAGATTATAGAGAAAAAAATAACTTAATATTTATATGTATATAAATAATCAAAATTATATATAAATGTTAAAATTCGGTATTCTAATTAAAGATAAAAAATGTTATCTACTACTAGTCTGTTTATTTGAACAAATCTGCATGGAATAATTATCAAATACCAAGAACAAATATAATCTATAGAAATACACAAACAATATTATCAACCGTATCAAATAAGCATTTCTACATATATATATATATATTCATATATATAGGGGAATTGATAATGAGTGGATTTTGCAATAGAAATGATGGTGAATCCTTATCTAGTAATACATTAGCTTCAATAATAGTAGGTTCTATATTTGCACTGATATTAACAATAATTACTGTATTATTAACTATGGCAGTTGCAAAATATAAATGGCTAAAAGTATCATACAATATGATAGTATTAACTCTATTTTGGAGTGACACCATAGGATCATTGATTATATCATCCATTCGAAGTATGCTTGATGCATGTAAAGAATTTAATTATGTGAGATGCTTAACCATTGTCGTATTTACAAGGTTTTTTGGATTTATATCAATGAGTTCATTAATATTTTTAACATTGGAAAGATATCTGAAAATTGTTTATCCATTAAAATACAGGAAATTAATATCCAAATATAAAGTTAAACGTGCTATAATAATTATAATTGTAGTATCAATGTTAGTGTGTATATGTTTTGATGTCAACTGGAAAGTAATAGTTAATAAGGACTTCAAAAATGAAAAAGTTGAAATATGTACATATGCAACTACCCTCAATCCAATTTATGGATTAATAACAGCTTCTATAGCCCAGTTTGGCTCCATTATTACAATAATCATTTTGAATACTCATCTATTCTACTATGTAAATTCTGTAACTTCTGATTTTACAGCACGAAATGGAATAACGTTAAGTAATTCCGATGATAAATCATTAAAAAAAAGAAGATTTGATTTACGTATAGCATTATCATCTGCTGCTATAGCAGGTTGTTACATCTTATTGGTTATACCAATCATATAATCGATCTTATATCCTATATTAATAAAATTACGCAAAATAATTCAATAAATACACCTCAAGTTGTTATTCAGTTTTGTATATTTCTAGTTATAATTTATCCTGGTGTTGAAGGAATAGTATTTTTGTTGATAAGTCCTCAATTTTTAAATCCACTCAAATCCATGATATTTCATTTATGTGGTATCGAAATTAATCCAGATCCAACAAATGTGAAGGACATTAATACTACCATCAATCAGTTATGAAGTTTATATAAAATCGAAATAACTATTTTATTACTAAAATAATATATTCTTATTATATACTGTTATTTTTTACTTGTTTTATATTAAAACTTTTATGCTTAAAAAAAGATTATAATTACATATACATACTATGTAAATATGAATTTATACCTGTATCAATAAATTTTGTGTAATTTCTTTATTATATATTTCTTTATTAAATATTTATTTAGTTATATAAAAATTTTATATACATACAGCACTATTTATAAATATAGATGATTAGATTTTTTTATTAATCGCATTATAGCGCGTTATTTTGGTTCGAGTACAAACTCGTGTATTAATGGCGAATCAAAATACTGATAATACTCCCATTCTAATATTTTTACTTGTTATAACTAATATTCTATCTATTATTTCTCTATTTATTGCTATTATATTGACGATTGTTATCGTGAAAAATACAAAACAACAAAATCCAAACAATCTCTTGACCCTGATCTTATTTTGGTCTTGTGCACTGGCTTTTATTATTGATTGTACATCAAGAGTTGTGCTTTGGCTAAACGAAAAATTAAAAATTAATAATTGTATGGTAACTATGTTGTTTTCAATATTTTTTCGTTATATTTCAATGATGTGTATAACATTTATGTCTGTTGAAAGATATATACGTTTCTGCCGTCCACGTTATTATTCTGTTTATATCACCAATAAAAAGGTTTTGATATCATTACTTTGCACATGTGTGGTAGCATTTGTTGTTATAATTGGAATTGATACAAACTGGCGAATCATAAATAATAATGATACAACAACATTACAGTATTGTTCATACTCACAATTTTATCCACCCATCTGGGGTATAATCAATTTTATTATTGTACATTTTATACCTAGCACATTGATTATTGTTATGTATGTAATGTTGTTTATTACTCTCAAAAAAAAATCAAAAGATATAACAAATACCGAATCAGTTGACCATTATTTATTTGTAAAATCTACTAAAGGACAAGCTGAAAGAAACAATGTCTATATAAGTGTTATTATTTTTGTGTGTTATCTTATTATGGGGTTACCTATAACTATATTAGATCTTATTATACATATTTCTAAACTGAATACTGCATTAGAAATTACACTACCAATTGAATTTGTTGCAGCACTTATTTTACTGATTTGTCTGTATCCGTACTTTTGTATAACGGCTATTATTGTATTAAATAAACAACTTAGAGACTCAATGAAAAAATTAATTTTCGGTACATAATCAAGTGCAAAGACTTCTAAATTAACTTGATACTACTTATTCCCATTATTTATATTCTAAAAACCATTTAGTTATATTAACTACACCTAACTCATGCTGATTTTTGTCACATTGATTTATTTGTTTTGCTAATATTATTAATTCGTTAATTATATTTTATTAAAAATTAGTGAAAAGTCGTAATATTTCTCGTGCTATATCGTATAATGTCAGTTTAGATTGGTCGCATCAAAGATACTAAATTTATATTTATCACATTTATTATGATAAATATAAAATAATATAATTAATATTTAAATCTAACTGTGTTATTAATTATTTTTTAAATAATAGAAAATATTATTTAGCATGACCATAAGTTTTGTATGAAATGTTCTCGCGTATTTTTTAAGTGTAGTTAAATTCAAGAATCTGCTATTGTATGAACATGATTTCAAAAAATATTATGTAAATATCAAATGTCTCGAAGTTGTAATTAAACATGAAAAGCTTATATACGGCGTTTTTCGGTAAATATCTTCGTTGCCTCGTTCAATATCGCCATTGTCTTGTTAAATGTCGTAATTGTCTCGTTAAATATCGCCATCTATTTTTTTAATCAAATGTTTGTTTCGTTTATTGTTGTCATAGTTTTAGAGAGTTAATTTTTGCACGTTATGGTTAGTTTGCGAATAGAAAGAGACAAAGTTGAGGTAACAAGTGAAAAAAGCATCAAATAATATTACAAAAAGTATGACCGTTGCTTCTTAATCAAAACATGTATGTTCACACTGCTGATGAGAGAAAGGGCTGAAAAATTATATGCTAAAATACTTATAATACCTCAAAATTAATTTTAAAACGGGTGACTAAAAGTAAGCAGTTAAAAGATGGCGCATAGTAACAAAACTCTTTGATGACCAATAAAATTCGTTAATAGGTAGATAACAATTGTTTTCTGTTTGTGAATCAGCTTGTTTTGTGTGAACTTGAGTTTTGTGTTGACAGATGTTTAAGGGATTTTAATTCCACGATTAGAATAGTCTTTTCTAATTCTAATTAAACACCGCTCGAACAATTGGTCTTGGCTATACTTTCTTGCATAAGTATATCTATTATTGGCAAAAATATCCACTTTATCTGTTTATTTTTGTAGATGAAGTTTGATTTTTAACAAAAAGCGAAAACTCGGCCGAATATGCGCAATAAGCTTTATCGAATGCGCGTGCGCACATTTATAAAAACATCACCAAAACGTTAAAAATATATGTATGTATTAGTCAAATTTCCAGCTATAGAGTTTTGCTATTAGTTTAATGTAGCTCATAGTTTCACACGGTGCGTAATCATTACAGACTTGTTTTAATTGTTCTAATTTTCTTTGGTAGGGAGTATTTGGTACATGCGACAACCTGGAGAGGTTGAATTCGATGCCATTTTCTGTATCACTTTGAACTATTTTAAGCTTTTCAAGAAAAGGTGACAATTCGGGATGACACTGTTCAAATCTTCCGTAGATGTGCCTGTTAAAAACCTCAGCTGAATTTGAGGTTAATGGAATATTGCCTAGAATTCTAGTATGTGCATTCCAGGATTCGAGTGGATATTTTGATGAATCCATGAAGTTTTTTTCGAAGTAATAGAAGAAACTACTCATATCAATCTCTGTAAACTCTGATGAACTATTTAACAGTTTCTTATATTCATATTCGACGAATTCTATTGGAA
>NW_027255113.1:0-42350 GCF_042242105.1 Pempheris klunzingeri
TTTGGATTATTTACTGTAGGAGGATTGAAAAGAGGAAAGTTTATAACCCGTTCTATCACACTTTGTGTTTCTTTTACTTTCTCTATGAAAGTTATTGACCCCAAATGTGACTGCTCAGATCGAGCATAAAATGCCGAAGAAAAACTCTCGCAGAATTTGAAGTTAGATCTACGTTTTTCATAATTCTATCGTAAGAGTTCCAACATAATGTATCATATTTAAAATTTTTTATGTAATTTTTCTAAAAATAGTAAACTGTGTTGTTTCACTGGATTCAAAACCTTCGGACTTATCATTTAATTTACTAAATTCGTGATGTACTTTATCAGGAGGTAAAAATGGCTGGAAAACACTTTACATAGAGTCGAAAAGTAGGATCGTTTAAATACCTTGTAGATAATCCCAGTTTTTGAATTCTCCTCCATTTTCATTGCCCAAAATGGAAAAGACAGAAATATATATTGGATTTGTTTGAAAAATTTTTAAAGGCATTTAATACAGAATTTTCAAAGTCAATAATAATATTAGACTTTTCTTTCAAAATTTTTAAAATTTTAATGTAGTTTTCTTCCGTTTTGTTGACCATTAACACGTAAACTAATGGAAATATTTTACCATGAATCATGTATTATTGAGTAAATTATTTTGGAACCAGTATAAAAATTCCATCAGCTATCCATGTTTTGGTAGTTTTTAGGTGAATCAGGCTCCTTTCCGTCCAAAAAATAATAATTCTAGTTGATGACAAGGAACCACAATTAAGTAAACAGAATCGCTCTCCTCTAAGAGATAAAATCTCTTTATTAAATAAATTAGTTTCAGAATAAATGGAAATATCGTCCCTCTTACGAACATTCTGAATGCTTTTATGTATAATTTCTAATATTTACAGATATATCGTTTAATTGTTTTGATACTGTACACAAAGAATATACTTTACTTGGAGGATATTGACTAGTTTCTGCAAGATTTCTTACTTGATAGTTTAACAGCTTCTTCGTGGTATCATGTTCAGATACTACATGATTATGGAAATCCATTGGCAAAATATTTTTAAATGAATCCTGTAGACTCGTTGATAATTTGCCTCTAATCTTTTTTACGTTACATTTCCAATATTTTAGATTCTTTATGGAATAATATTTAATATAAAAAAAACCTTTTTAAACTATTTTGACATTTCCACATTTCGTCTTTAATAAGATGTAAGCTTTATTAACTAAATCTCTACTCTCATGCTAAAACTATTGCGCAAGCGCAGACAAGTTTTCGTCATATTGTTGTGTCCGTAGTTCTCAAGAAAAAAAGCAAAACAATTGAAGTAAGTAATACAAAAGAGAAAATTAGGAATGATTACAAAATAAATAGCAATGTTTTTATAGGGCCAGGGGAGTTGGATGTGCATAACAGAAAATGCCCCAAATTGCACTTTGCGTCGCCGCAAATGTGGAATGCTGTATTTCGGTTTCTATAGAAGTTGGCGGTGGTGTGTATTAATCGTTCCCCATATACCAAGTCCTTCGTCCTTTTGTATGTGTAATATTTCTAGCGGTAGCAACGTTATATTCACATTAGAATCCAAAATAAATCGGTTACTAATTTGCCTTCTTCAGACTCCCGAATTTCCAAGTCGTGCCAAGTCGTACAAAGTTGTATACACAACACGCATCATCAGATTATATATCCAAAGCAGCTCTTGTGCTAATGTTTCCACACAACATATCATATATTCTATTTATATCTAGCGCATTAATACAAGGAACATTATAACATAAATTAGGAAAAATTTTTTAGCAATTTTTAGGTATAAGTCTAGTTTTACCGCAGCGGTAGCATACGATAGAAATTTTTTCTTTCTGTCTTCTCTGTATGAGATCCCTTTTTAAGTGTTCGGACTTAAATTTTAGCAGAAGATCCTGTAGCATATGTTCAAGTATTTTGACCTTTTCTGCAATATCAGCCTTTCTGTGATTTATATTTAGTGCTTGCAGACGTTCTTCCACTTGTCTACTATGTATTTTAGCGTTTGGTTCTAAACACTCAAATCTTTTAGCAGCCCTCATTGTTTCTTGCAGGCCATTAAAATTTCCCATCAGGAGGAATTTCTTTACTTCTTCGGAGCTAAGTCCTCTTATGAAGCGGTGACACACGATTCTGTCGAATTAAGTGGGCTGTATAGTGTTATAGCACATTATTGTCAAAGCCAAGATATTTTAGGCGTACTGCTGCATCATCTCACCCTCTTTTTGTTATCGGTCGTTGAATATCCGCATTGAATTGTAGCAGCCAACGTTGTCTGAGAATTTATCAATCATATACGATTTTATTTGCTAATTATCCGATTATTCATTCAGCTGATAGAATTTAACAAGTTCCAAACACCATCTTCAGGCAGTGATATAATTCAGATGTATAATTCTACATGTCAACAAAATATCTTCTCTGGATCAGCTCAAATCTTCTAAAACAACTCTTTGGAAAACTTTTTCCATAAAATCTGCTAGGTCTTAGGATCTTGCTCGACACACCATTGTCATAATTCTCCATGCGTCAGATCAAATAATAATATCATGTGAAAAACCATTACAGTATTATCTATATTGGTTATATGTGACTTTAACAAAATAAGATATTTATGTGTTGACGTCACATATATATCTTATACATAAATAGGCTAATTAAGAATAATAAACGTATATAAATTATTATTTATAAATTTATTATTAAAATAATAAACGGATATCCAGAATTGTAACATAGTTCACACGAAAATAATAGAGAAAATATTCTCACTTAGTACTTTATATATATATATATATATAGGTGTAATGAAATTCAATCTTAATTCCATCATTAGAGGTTTTTTCATCAATAGGCCTTCTTAAATTACTTTTTCTAGCTCAGAACTTAAATGTATTGAATTTCGTACAATTACAGCATTACTTTGGGTGGTTATTTATGAATTTTTGATTTACGAGGTATTCAAATAATTTTTGTAATTATTTATAAAGAGATAGAAATGATCAGGACCTTTAACGGCTGCAATATTAACTAACCGCGCTAACATAAAATTTTTTATGAACTAAAATGATTTCAGCAAAAGTTAAATAATTTGTATTAAAATATATGTTAATAAAAGCTTGAAAAATTCCAAATATATATTTAAATCTTAACCGTGTTTCGAAACTTTTATTTGTAAATAAATAAACGGTTTACCACGAAACAAGATTAAGTAACAATTTAGAATTATTTAAAATTTATTTAATTTATAACACACCATATCATTTTGTAATGATAAAATTTATCATGCAAAAGTCGGAGTGAAACGTAAATCGGAAGTGTTATAATTTTTGGAGTCACATACTTTATCGTCGGTGCTATCATTTGATGCTATTAAAGTACGTTTATGTTGTTATTCATTTGTAAAAATAAATATAACCATTTTTTAAATAGAAATTGTTACAATTTCTCCGTTGGAATGAATAGGAAAGCATCTGAAGGAGAAGATATTCGTACCACTTTTCGATACTTAATAAAGGTACTATATCTGTCTACCTTTCATAATATATTATAAATATATTATGAGTTATGAACGTTCTCAAATTGAGAGTTTAAATATATCGTTGCAAATAGAAGTAATATAATCTTTATAATCTTTATTAAAAAAATGAATTTAACTTTTTGAAAATTAATAATATATATATTTTTTGTTACTAATGAGTATTAACATAGATGAATAAAAAACTAGCATTACAATAAGTAATTTTACGACGAACAACCTTAAAGAAATAGTGGAATATTTGGAAGGTGAGTGTGGTATACTATTGAAACCAATTTAAAATGGCATGGATCATGTCTAATGAAAAACATACTACAATAATGTAGAAATGCAATAATTTATATTAATGGTTAACTTTCTTTTGTAAATAGAAAAATTGCTACTAAGAAAAGCTAAAAAAATTCTGCTATCAGAGATCAGAGAATGGTTCAATAAGCTCTCAAGAATATCATATTGAATCTGTAACATAAGAATATGTTGTAATGTTTTTAATAGTAAAATTTCAGGATCTTCTAATTCCTTATTGTAAATGTAATAGTTTTTATCTATTCATAAAAACAATTGACAATTATACATTTTCTAAAAATTTTTCACATTTTAATAAAGTACCTTATATTTTATAGCGTATAGTTATTACTACATATAATCTGAAAATGGAAACAATATGAGGAATCAAATGATAGTTTTTTATTATTACGTATCTCTAAATTTGTAAAATATTACATTTCTATAAGCTAAAATGATTTTTACATATCCAAAAATTGATTATAAATAATTAAAAACACATTTTTTTCCTTTTGAATATATAGATTAAATTACAGTTTGCTGAATATATTCGTAAATTTTCGCAATTTATCGGGAAAATAAAAAATTTAATATTAAAAACATTTTAATGTAAATATACTAAAATTAGTAGCCTTAATATAAGTAAATAATAAATTTTAGGGAATTTTTTAACAACTGATACTCATAAAAAATATGATCTAATCAATGTTGGGGGTTTTATTTGTGATATGGCAATAATTTTTTTTATATAGCTTCTCAAATGGTTACAGTACGATTAATAATGACATGTTGCTCAATTTTAAATTCTATGGAATGACTGATAGTTTCATGTGAGTAATAAAGATTGCTTTTGATATTATACACAGTCTAGCAAGGTTTAATTACACTTACCAAGATTCCTTTCGATAAAAATTAAAAAAACCTAAGAAAAAAGTTAAAACACCGTAAATAATCGTGAAAATTACGAAAAATTATTTTATATTATTATATATTTAAATAAGACAGATAAATGTTAGCCAGAATATTTTCCATGATGAATAAAGTTGGGAACGCAGTGAGGAATTATCGCTTTTATCTTGTTAGTATGTACTTCCTCAGAGGAGAAGAAACCTTTTATATAATATTACTCCATGAACGAAACCTAAATCCTGAAGGCTATTGTATTCTTCAAAATGCCCGTCTAGATAGTTGATTATTTTTGAAAATCTTCAAAAATAATTCCTTAAATAGTATCCATATTGCTTTGTTTCGTGGTATGAATGGTTTTTTATTTATGTTATCATCAACTTCACTAACGTTATATTTTCTTTTGGATATGGTGGTATCATCTATTTGAATACTAACTCCACCGATTTTGGAAGAGTTTGTATCTAGTTTAGATGCCACAAAAGCATAAATAACCTTTTTTCATTTGCCTATTATCCTATTAGATTAGATACCAATATGGTTTCAAATGTCATTATACGCCGTGGTTGGATTATTGTAGCAATGAATACGGATATCTTCCACATTTTAAGTCTGCATATTTCAAAAATTATTCCTTAAGTACAGTCTACCCTCTCAGTAATGAACAGAGCCGCCACATAAAAAAATTTTGTTCATTATTCAAATTAATAAACAAAAATGCAACAAAATAACGTTATAATTATAATAAATACAAAAAAATTTATGAAAATTCAATTTATTCCTTCGTCAGCATGTAACTTGAAATGTTATTTCTCACTAGTACTTGTTTAGAATAAAAATCTTCTTTGAATTTGTAAAATATCCACATTTCATCTTTAGCATATTTGAGATACCACATTTCCATTTTATCCAAATATGTAGATATCCTTGAATGTTGGCATGCTTATTTCCTGTTCTTTTGAACTGTCAACATCTTTCTTACAATCATTGTCTATTGTTTTCTCATCACAATTAGATGAATTATTTATCACTAGTTTAATGATATCATCTATTTGTATCGATTTAATTTCTTCATGGATCTCGTCGTTTCTGAATCTACATCTTGAATTTTGGGCGTTGCTTCTTCAGAATACAAGTTATCTAGCGCCTTTCTCCAGCAATTTTGTATTGTAGCATCAGTTATTTCGGCCCAAGATTGATGTATTAGGATGTATGTTCTTAATAAATTTACTCTCTTGATTTCAGTGAAAAAATCACAAGCACGACCCATCTGAATTATACTGATTGAGAAGAAAAGTACTCAAGTGTCTACGATACCTGTCTTCGAGAGCTTTAATAATGCCCTGGTCCAATGGCTGAATCAAAGAAGTACAATTCTTAAGAATGAATAGCAATTCCAAATTTTGGAATTCAAAATCATATATGTGAACCGGTGCGTTATCTAATAAGAGAAGAATTTTCTTATTTCGTGATCTCATTTCTTGATAAATTTCTGTAAGCCACTGATGAAATAAAAATGATGTCATCCAAGCTTTTGGTGATGATCTATGTTTGGTGTTTAAGTTTTTCAAAATGTCTTGTGCTTTACCAAAACAATTCGGCCTTTCGGATTTTCCTATCGAGAAAATTTGAAGTTTTTCACCATTCATACTTACGGCCAGTAAGAGAGTGATTCTTTCTTTTTGTTGTTTATAGCCATGAACTTTATCATTGCTATGGACTAACGATATATTTCTGGTCGATTTGTAGAATAGGCCTGTTTCATCACAATTGTATACATTTGACGTGCCATATTCTTGTATTTTTCTGTCAAGTGTCTTCTTAAAATCTTCAAACCTGCTTTTGTCGACAAGATCAGATTCTCCGGATTGAATTTTACTTCTGATTGAGAAATTTTTTTTAAAACAAGCAAGCCATCCATTGAAGGCATAAAATCTGTAACATAGATTTTTTTTGCGATCTCTAATTCCTGGGTCTGTAGCTCATTGTCAGCAATACAGAAGTTTTGCGATGTCTTCTATTAAAAACCATTCAAATAAGCATAGATTAATTTGATGATATTTTTGGGGACCAGATCTCTTCTTTTTCGTGTCCAAACAACATTCTATTTCCTTCTTATTCTTCAACACGCTATTAATGACACCTACAGACACACCATATTTGTCTGATAGGTCTCTCTGCGTCAAGTTCGTGTTAGTCATGTGAAACACTATTATTTCTTTTTTTTTGGAGAAAGGTCAGTCTCTTTCTAGTTTTCTTCTGGTTGCTAAAATTTTTTTTGTTCATTATCGGGCATGCGCGAAGACTAATTTCTGAAAAATTATTGTTCATTATTCACTATTTGAAGTATCGTAAAAACTCTAAAAATAACATATTTTTTAAACAATAAAAAATTTTAAGAATATAAAATGCATAATATAACACTAGTCTTTTATTTTTGATCATTTTTTTGATCATTTGCTTTCGATTTAGCCCATGTTCATTAATGATAGGGTTCATTATTGAAAGGGAGAACTGTATATATAAGGGATTCAGACGTAACAGCGTTAAAAATTTTTCCCTCGAAAATGCAGGACACATAAGTGTTTACAAATGTTGTCTCAAATTTCACAAAAAATAAGATAAGATTACTATGGCCGTTAACTTGTTTAAATATGTTTCAAAAGAGACTTTACGAAATCGTACATCGTCATGTGCTCCACCGATAAACAATCTCTACAAAAGTTTGATATTTTGATTGATGATATATATCATTATTTATTGTAGGTTCATATGAAATATTCAAGACAATATTATTATGTTTGAAATTGTTAAGCAAATAAATTTACATGTGATAGAGAGAAATGATTATAATTTTTATGTAAACCTTACCTTAAATAAATTCATTCGTTGGCATTCTAATACTCTCAGGATATCATGCAATAACTCGACAAAAATGTGCTGAGAGACTTTTCGTGATTCTTGAGTCGATATCGTCAAAAAATCAAGGTCTCTTAAGCAAATTAAAGAGATAAAATGTTATATTATTTTAAGCTATAATTATTTTATTGATATAAACGATAAGATGACCAGTTTAAGGCCTTTAATTAACAATATCAATGATAACTTTAAAAAGTGTGGTTTTTTTGACAAAGTCATTTCAATTGGTGAACAAATGGTCTCATAATTTGGTTTACATTCCTCAAAGATGTTTATAGATAATAAAACAATACGATTCAATATTAAAATCTTGATTATATCTATTATTAATAATGTTTTTACTTGTAACAGAGCAACAGAAAACATTAACCTTGGTCTTGGAGCTAACGTGATAATGAAATTTTTAGAAGAGCTAAAAGATTCTGAAGATATAAAGGTATATTTTGAAATTTTTATAAAAGCTTTAAAAACACTAATTAAAGAATACTAAGGCAACATGAATCAATCATCACAAAAATACAGAAAAATTCCCACTTACTCCTCCGGATATGTTTAAGAAAAGGCATGGAGACTATTACGAAGAATAGACTGACAAAGATGGTATTGAGTTGATTAAATAGAATTTTATTAAATAAATAACTGTTAAGAGTAATTACCTCTAATGTCAAAATTTTATTTAAATTAAAAGATATTCTAAGCAGAAAAAAAACAAGTCAATATCAACCAACCCTTTACAATAAACTCATATAAAAATTTGTGGGAGGTGTAGACTTGGCTGGTAACGGCATAGCCAATTATAGAATAACTAGCAAAGGAAATATTTTTATTGGCCAAAATTTATAAATCTTATATTGATGTGTATCATAAACTTATGGAAATTACTAAAATGTTGCCGAGAAAGTAACATCGATTTATTGGAGCAATCTAGGGAAATAACTTCAGAGTTAATAAATGTGTAATGTTCTATTAACTACTGTTGTATCCGTAGCTTTCCAAAAAAAAGACAAAATATTGAATAAGCAATACAATAAGAAACAAGTAAGGGATGATCTATAAGACAAGTACTATGGTTTTTATAGGGCAAGAGGAGGTGAATTTGTGTGATGAAAAACGTCTCATTTTGCAATAGGCGTCGCCGCAAATATGGAAAGCTGTATTTGATGTTTGTTGAGGTTAGGCAGTGGTGCATATTAATTATTTTCCATACCAAGTTCTTAGTTTCTTTGTATTCGTCATATTGATGGCGACAACAACGTTCCATTCACGCTGATATACAAAATAAATAGTTTACCAATTTGCCTCTTTCAGCCGCCCGACTTTCCAAGTCGGTCCGAATCGTGTACACAACAACTACCAGAAAATCCTCCATTTAAAATAAATTCAACGTTAATTTTCGACAAAGAGTAATAATATAAAAAAAGACTGAGATATGCATTATGCCACAAAATTACTTTTTTTCTACAGTGATTCTGAACTTGTTTACATACGGAATATTTTTCCCCATTTCATTTTAAATAGTAAAAAATATAATAGAGTAAAATTTATAAAGTTTTTGAGCATAAAATAACAATAATTCAATATATTCATATGCGCACGCAAACATCTGGAGGTTTTCGGCGTCGTCTATGATGCAAAAATTCATTGGACAAATTTTGAGTGTTAAACATATTTTTTGAGAAATAACCTAATTTTATTAAGTTAAAAGAAATTAAAGTGGCATTTTTAAATTTGGAATTTTTCAAACCCCAAAAAAGGGGGAGGACAGCTTCTATTTTTACATAAGGAAGTATACTTTAACAAAGATACTGAAACTTATAAAATAGTTTTATTTGATGTCCAATATTACCAATTAATAAGTGTAGTACCTTTTTTTTGAAACATTTTTGTTGTAAAATAAAGCTTTTTGTACATGATACTTGGATTTTTTTAAAAATAATCTATTATTTTCTATCACTAATAGAATTTGATATTATTTAATAATTTTTTTTAGTGATATAATTAGAAACAACCACATTAAAAAAACAGAGATTTGAATTTAATTCATTTATGATTCCATTTAATATACAAAATGGATTCATTCGAGACTTGTTTCAGAATTCTTATGATTGTTAGTAACCGCTATTCATTAGTTTGATATTCCAATTTTACACCTCTTTTTTTGGTCGAAAGCTTAAAATTCAGGTGATTTTTTATATTTTTTTTCGCGCATAAAACGTAGTATTTTTTATTAATTAGATTTTATATGGTGAGTCATGTATAATATTTTATTTATTTAATTTTCCCAACTCAGACTATTGGTTTTTATATTATAATTCATAATTTAAAAGTGACTAAATTATAATTTTGAAAAAACTTATATTAACACTAATATATATTATTTGCTTATTAATTTAAGAATATGGCTAAATTATATAAAGAATGAGGCTAAAGTTAATATTTTAATTATAAAATATTAAAGAGACTTCAACATTTTTGCAGTCAAGTGGTAGTTTTATCTGATTTAATATATGCCATTTTTAGATTTAATTTATCCATTTTTAGTGTTTTATTAACCATTTTTCTATATATTAGCCATATAAAATGACTCTTTAATATTGCTGTATACAGAGAACTCATCTAACATTAAAAATTTTTATAAAATCACGATTTTTGACGAATAATAATTCACTTGTAAATTTTTTTTATTAAATATCTTAAACTTTCAAAATGATTTTATCATGCTAGATTCAAAAAAATATATAATTATATATATTAATAAGAAAATCTTAATTTTTGTTATTTATAAATCAAAATTGAATAATTTGTAGAAATATGAAATTTTATTAGCACTAAAATTTTTTTAGGAAATCACTATAACATCAAAATTTCAACTTACTATAAATTATGAAAAATATGTGAAAACATCTCATATATTTCTAATAAATATCCATTTATGACATAATCCTTTGTCACTGCGCACAACTTAGCAGGTAATCTAGTTTACGGGCCATCTGTGTAAAGTATCAATTTACAACACTTTACGTTTGCCATTATACTTTGCGATTACTTTTCAAAGTCATATAATCAACAATTTATTACCAAATTTATATGTTTGGTTTTCTTACAAATTGTCACAACTATTATAATCGAAATTTGCTTTCTTTTCTATCTCATATATTTAAAAGTACATATCCCTAATAGATATTACTTATCTTCTTTTCTATGTAAAAATACTCTATGATTTGATGTCTACAATATAACAGACAGAAATTTTTATAGTTTGTAAAAGTCTTAAAAATATTACATAAGAAATTGTGTAATATTATCAGTTAACAAGTTAAATATGATACTTTTTTGAATTAAACAAAAATTAGATTTGATTGTATTACACATTTTGTTTGTATATATAAATATATATCTGTTCTCCTCATTGATATATACCATAAATTTATCATTATTATTTTTTTCGTTAGGAACATCACTAATTTACCATTTTAATGAAATTTAAAATGTCACGTTAGGAGACAAAAATATTGTTGTTAAATGTAATGTTGCATCAACTCCATGCCCTCAAATTTATTTTGAAACCACTATTGCATACAAAAGAATAGAATCTCTTGTTATCTACTGTACTTCATATAGTACACAAGATACTAGTATAAATGAACAAGCAAAAACGGAATTAACTTAGTTTATATGTTTAGTATTTATAAAAAATCTAAATAACAATTTTAGTTGAATTAGAAAATAATAATCAGTTTAAAAAATACTAATGTATACGGTTGAGGTTTTTTTATGTGAAAGAAATAACAAAAAGTATAGAAAACCTATCATTCAAGTGTCGTACTAAAATCGATGATACAGAACTAACCAATACATACCTATGTGTTTCTAAAACAGCTATTTTTAATTTTTATGGTAACTAACATTAAATACAGATGGTATATTGTATAATAGGGTTATATTTTTATAAAATAAAATGCAAAATATATTCGTAACAAATCTTATTTTTATAGGATTCTCACTAAATTTCCAAATTATTTATTATAAACATACACTAAAATAATTAATTACTTTTTTTGTATTGTAAGCGAATAGTAACTATTTAAGTAATTTTCAAGAATTATATACCCCTAAACTTAACTTTATATAATTTTAAGGTTATATCTTAATAAAAAAAGTATCTTTTAATACATGGGCTTTTAATTGATTGCGTTATATCTCTTATCTAGTTATTTTTAAAAATGATAATGCAAACCCTGTATCAAGGCTAGAACATTTTTCTTATTTGTTTTACGACATCCATTTGACGCCTCATTTTAATATTTTATTTAAGTGAATTAGTCTGTAGTAATGATTCTAAATTTTCATTCTTGATTTAAATTAAAACTTAAAGTATTTTTTTAATTAGACAATTGTTAAAGTATACCTAAATAACATCCTTTCATAACTTAAAATATTACATAGCTATATTTATGCTAATTTGCTTAAATCAATATTTATGCTAATTGGCATAAATATAGTTGTTGAATATTCATTTCCAGTAAACATTCTATTAAATTCTCAAGAGAATCTACGTCTTTTACTTTAATTTCAGAAGTCGATATTCACTACTTTAATAAAATTTTTTCAGCAAATAATATGTAAAAATAATGTCTATATGTAATATAAAGAATATCATATCAAATCATTATCATAATCATTTATAAAAATGGTTTGAATTCAAATCAGCTCACATGATCCCACAAAAAATAGATTCGTTTTTATTATTTTGTTGATTATTGCTTAATTTTTTATTAAAATTAAAAAAATTATGCTTTTACTATATATAGGCCTTTTTGGAACTAATTAAATTTTTAAAAATACTACAAATAATAGTAAAAATCAACTCCTCAATTTTTAATTGAGGTGTTATGTGTATACACAGATATAAAGAAAAATATTTTTAAATAAGAACAACCACGTTTTTAATTTTATGTTCCATTTATATATTCGTATAATGTATAAAAACTTATAAAACATATTTTTTTTATTCTATCACACATAAGGTATTTATTATATTTTTAAGCTCTTTATAAACTTAGTATAAGCATATTTCTTGAGGTAGTTTAGTCTTTTAACATCAATTTTTTATTTAGACAAAATACTATACTCATTTATTTTTTAAATATGTGGAACATAGTTATTACTTCATTATAAGAAAATTTAAATACTCTATTATTATTTATACATGGATATATATGCAAATATCTGATCTTTAATTATTATCAAGTACTCTCAAGTAGATTAAAAGAACTTGAAATTCCAATTATCAATTCAACACACATTAGTGTTTAATTGGCTACAACCTATATACTTTGATAATTTACCTGTCATTAAAATACAGGCTATATCTATATAAACTAACTAAAAAAAGTATAGAAAAACTACATATAAAAAATACCAAACAGAATGTTATGCTGTTTATAAAGTAGAATTTTGGCCATGTCAAATCGTCATTGCTTATCTATTGACATATACAATGATATTATTATTACTTTTCGGCCACGTTATTAACAAAACTGTTGGTCTTCTTTTAATTGAGGTAGTGTACACTAAGTCAAAATTTTACTATTTTAATACGTTGTAAGCTGATATTACCAGTTTTAAAGTGACAGATATAAATGCTGAAGGAATCGGTTCCAAAACCATTAGCTGTTTGTTTAATGGGCGAATCGGAGATGTTTTGATGATTGAAGAAAAATATATCATTTTTTATTTTAATATTATTTTCGATATTACAGTCACTTTATAGCAGCAGTCTCAAATTAAAAAAATTATAAATAAATTAATTTTTATATAAATTGTGCAAATTACGCGAAAGCTTTAAACAATATAAGGTAATAAAAATTTTTTACTTACAACTTTTCTCATATAGTGAAAAATCCATGCGTGAATTCTGAAAACTACACAAATAATATACTCTATGAACAAAATAGCAATGCTGAATACAATAATCAAATTGATTCTTTACCAGATAAACTCCATACGCAAAATAACCTCCACCACCTGTAAACCTTATCGGTAATTGTTGTATCCGCAGCTATCAAGCAAGAAACGCAAAAAACTTAATTAAATAATACAATAGTGAAAAGTAAGGAATGATTTACAAAATAAGTAATATTTTTTAATAGAAAATGAGGAGTTGAATTTGAATTTTGGCGAGAGCTTCAATTTTAGCTTTGCGTCGCCGCAATTATGAAAACCTCTTCTTGATTTTTTTTAGTCACGTGGTTAAACCCCTGGCACAGCTTATCGGGCTGTAAAGTTCAAGTTGGTCAGACTTGCTTCATTGAAGCTGTAGGCACCGCAGCGGAGTTTTTTGAGTATAATCCAGCCACGCGACATCACACATCAGCCCCGACTTATTATTCTGCGATAGTGTGGGAATTTAACCCATTAAGCATCCTAGTTTTAGGGCGAGCATCACCCCTACCCTACCCATCTATTGGACGTTGGATCTATGGGAATTACCTCAACAAAGGCAGGTATTTACTATACTAAAATAGTGCATCAACACTTAATTTCACCCTCCCATCAGGTTTTTTCCCACTACTAGCATGTACTATAATTTTTTTTTATAGAAACATGCAATTACCATAGTGTTCCTACTAACTTCGGATTAAGGGATACAATATACCGGAAACAGTTGGCGGAACCGGGACTCGAACGCGTGACCTCAAATTTAGCGAGGTAAGCCTATACCACTAAGCCATCTGTCCGCTATACCTCTTCTTGATGTCTTTAGAGGTGAATCAATGGTGCATCTTAATTATCCCCCATACCAAGTTCTTATTTCCCTTTTATTTGTGATGTTGATGGAGGCATTAAAGTTCCATTCAGGTTGGCTTAGGAAGTAAATCGTTTTCAAATTTACTTCCTTTAGGCGCCCGACTTGCCAACTCGTGTCAAGTCGTATACACAACACTAATAATGCCAAGTCGTGTATTTCCATGTCAAATGTATATATTTTTCAAATTCAAATTTATATTAATAAATATCAAATATATTTTTCAATGTCAACTTTATATTAATAAATATCGAATATACATTTTTCAATATCAAATTTATATTAATAAATATCAAATATATTTTTCAATGTCAACTTTATATTAATAAATATTGAATATATATTAATAAATATCAAATATGTATTTTTCAATGTCAAATTTATATTAATAAATGTTGAATATATATTTTTCAATATCAAATATATATTAATAAATATGAAATATGTATTTTTCAATGTCAAATTTATATTAATAAATATTGAATATATATTTTTCAATATCAAATATATATTTTATATCCGAATATTTAATTTTTATATTTTTTTACTTACTTTATAGATATCTTTAACTAATCATGATTTGAACGATTATATAAGATACTGCATGCAATCAATCATTTAAAACAAGCCTATACAAAGATTAAGGAAAATATGAACAATATGAGTGGTCAGTATATTTTTGGTGAACCACACTCACAGTGAAATTCAATCATCGACGCATGTCAAAAATAAAAAAAAATCAACTTTTGTATAATAATATTTTTTCTTTTCTCCACAATTTTTTTGTATCATAAGTTGTCTTTTCATCGATTGCAAACAAGGAAAATCATTAGTTTTTATAAATGTTTTAATTTATATATATTTACTGTTAAGTTGCTTTTTAATTCTTTTCTCTTAAAATGAAACTAACGACGTACATATTAAAAAACTTTATTTTATACTCTTATTTTTAGATTATAAATTTTAGTGTATTTTTCTACTATTTCAAATCCTTTCAAATAGAAATACTGCACTGCAGAATTAAGGATAATCAGATTTGTTAAAAAAAGCTGTGGACATTGAATCGGAGTTACATTACCGTAATCCACGTGATTAGATCCAAACTTATTATTCCAGGTTTTCGAAGAGTTTATCTAAATAACATCGCCTTGTAGCGACCCCCACTTCTAAACTATCCTTTTTTTGAAGTTTGTTTTATATAATTCCCCTTAACAAGGAAAAAATTCACATCTACAGAATGAGCACGTGATTATACCTTATCACCACCATCGTTATCTATAATTTTTGATAGAAAAATGCAATTTTCATGGAGTTTCTACAAGCGCTTGATTTATGTATACAAAAAATTGAGACCTTTGGTGATAATAGGCCGCAGTCGAGCTACCATCAAGCACTAGTCTGTACCTCTTATCAAGCCATCTGTCCGCCATATATTTATATTTTTGTCAAAAACAGTATTTTAATGGTGTTTCAAGTCTTAAGGTTTCACAGAAAAGTAAAAAAACGTTAAAATATAGAATTTGCATAATACTATACTGTGCCATAGCTATAGAGTTTAATATTTTTTAATAATTACACAATTTTGATACTGGTATTATTAATAATGTTAAAGATAAAATTATATTTGTGTCATATTTTTATAATGTAATTTTTTCAGCAACTTTGATCTAAATAGTATAAATGAAACATTTTTCAATTCAATTAAAAAGATACACCAACGTTTGACATAAAATTTGCAAAATTATATTTCTGAGTGGTGAAAAAATTATATATATATGTAATACAAAAAAGTTTTTTATTGTCTATATTTAAAATTGCCACCACTCTTACCTTATAAGTTTTATTATATTAATAAGCTATTATTTATGGTTAAGTATGAGAAATATATTCCAATGCAATTTTAATCGTAAAAATATAAATATTATTCATTATTTGAAAAATTTGGTTATACGCCTAATCTATGTGTCACCAATTTAATATATGTAAATAGAAATAAACCATAAGAATGATCTTTTACGATCCTTTTAAAAAGTAATCCAACATTATGTGCGTGTTTACTTCTTAGATATGTTATCAAAGAGAAAATTGATTCAATGCGTCAAATAGCGATAATATTCATATTTTACCGTTTTATTAGCTAAAAATAATTACAATTATTTATACATCACATAATCTAAACTTTTGTATAAATAAATGGGTAAAATTCTATACTATTGCTACATTTATATTTTAAGAAAACGAATAATTAATCAATATATATATATATATATATATATATATATAACATATGTATTTTGTATTAAACTCATAAGTTATAACTTTAGTCGATAAGGTTAAGTGTTAAAGAAAATAATGACGAAATTTATCGCTTTATTTGTATAAAAATAAATCAATCAAAAATTTTTTAGTTATATGCAGATAATGATATGAATTGAAGCCTGAAAAAAAACAAAATTGTAATTTCATAAGATAGCAATTAGAATGCTAATTTTTGTTTTCAGTCCACGAAAAATTATTGAAAATAATTTTTTGGCCCAATTATTGTCAATTTTGAAACATTTGAATTTTTGTTGTAAATACAGTAAAACAAATGTCACAACTAAAATTGATAATATTATGATTACTAAAATCATAAACAAACGTTTTTTGTTTGTTATATTATGAATCATATACAAATGTTCTTTGATTGTTATATCATGAGTCATAATCAAATGTTTTTTGATTTTTATATTATAACTCATGGATTCTGGATCAAAAATTTGTTCTTCAAGAATATTAAAAAGAAAGCTTCCATCAAAATCAATAGGATTAATCTAATTACAAAATATTATCACTTAAAATTAAAGTAAGAATACCATACGGCCTGCACCTATATTTTTACTCCCAAATACACTTTTAAGAAGAAAAAACAAATAATTTGTATTAAAGCAGCCTACAAGTTGTTGTTCCTAAAATTGTATTGTCATTAATCCAAAAATGTTATCTTTTAAAATTACATTAGGTAAATAATTTTGATCCTTTATATATTCACAATATTCGTTTGTGTATTTTTCTAATTTTTGTAAAATATCACCATCAGGATCGGAAAAGATATTTTGAAAAACATCATTTTCATGAAAAAACTAAAAACAAGTACAATAAACGACTAGATTAGATTATATCATAAAAAATATATTGTTGATTAACCATTAGCAAGTTTCGTATTATTAATTTAAAAAAATTATTATAAATATTTATTATAAATTGTGTTGGTGGTCGACTAATTTTTTTCACCTAGTGATATCTACACTGTAGCATGCATAAACTATTTGTAACTATAATTTTACATTTGTCTAATAAAAAAGTGTCACACAGATAAATGGTAATGGTTTATGTATGTAATTTAAATATGTGCTTAAATAGAGCCTATTCAACCATTTTAGGATATTTTACACCCTATGATATTATAATTATATGAATTTTGGTAACACTTTAGTAACTCTGCTACTGTGTAACTGTTACTTAATAATACTAGCAGTAGTAAAAGTCGGTAAATGTAATTAACATTTCAGAATGACTTAGAATATAGAAATAAGTTATTTTTCCAGATGAAATTATTCTTCTTGATCAGAGTTTATAAATAATTGATATAATGTATAATAATGCACCGAATGAATTAAATATTAATACATACTTAGTGGATTTAACTATTACATTAATTTAGGGTATAAATTAGCTATCTTTTGTAAAATTGTTACGAATGTTTGAAGAAAAGTGGAATTCCTTGCGTAACCTACAGTATTTTATATAGAATTTTTATCTATCTTTTATTTTATATCCCATAAAGTTGTGTCAATATTTTGACCTTAAAAACAAAAGAAAGAATCTTGAAATATGACGTTAGAGGAACTAATTTACCATAATCTCGCTTTATGTTATCTTAATAACCATTAATTAAGCATTTTTAAGGAAATGATACAATTTTAGTAAATATAAGGTAAAACTAGCTAGCAGTAAGAACGAATAAATTTTACATTGTATCATACACAATTTTGATGTTGTGATATAATACTAAAGTAATTTACCCCCTTTGAGTGAATTTTCATACGTTAAATTTATTTAAAATGACATGATAAATGCGATTATAGTTATAAATTAAAATCTATTACTTAAATACTCTATATGACACAACATAATATTTTATTTGGGATTAATAATTAAACTAGTGGTAGTAAATTTTTCTAAAATCATTAATCAGCTTTAATTATCACTTCTATACATCATGTACAATTCAGTTGATAAAAGAGTGTTATGAGTTCATACATTTAGCGAAAATTTATAGTTAGGATTTTTTAAATCCCTAAATACACACGAATTATTACGATAGTTTTTTAAATATGTTTTATTTATGCAATCTAAACATCTTTTATGATAAAAAATATGGTATACACCTTTTTAATTATTTTTAAGATGATAAAAAGTGTGTTAAAATTGTTATTCTAGTAAATTTTATTTTTACATAGCTTGACTAATTTTGATTATCGTATCATTATATCATATGGTGTGTTTTATAAATTACTAATGACTTACAAAATAACCACAGTACTTTGTGTAAATTCAATAAGACCTTAATATATCCTATATATAAAATTTAAAAATGCGCAATAATCTTAATTTTATCTTATTTAAGTAATCAGATTTTTAAAAGTAAACGTAATTTTAAATTATATACTCCTGAATTAAAATATATTTAAAAAATTATTTCTTCATGGTAATTAAAAAAATATGAAAACAGAAATGCTGCATATAAAATATACATTGATATCACCAGGAAAGTATTTCCAAATATCGAAAGGCAAGTCTTCAAAGCCACATCCTTTAATTTTTTGACATCTACTATTTTGACTTGCAACATTTTTAAGAAGTTCGAAACATTTTTCACGATTGTAATCTCCTTTAACTGTATGATTAATACTCAATGATGTCTTGTTGTGTATGATAGAGTCACATATTTCATCGTAATTATTATTTTGATTTGTTTTATTGAATGTTATTTGATACCCAGTTGGATAACATGGATGTATGATCTCAGGACTTTCTTTATCTTTATGCTATATATTAACTTATTACAAAATAGTTATATGGTATTTACTTTGATAAGATAATTAATTGAACGTAACTCCATCAAATACAAACCAGCACAATCTACATGTATTGAGAAAATATCTTTTGACTGTTTACTGTAGGGTGCATATAGAGAAACATAACGACTTAGATCGGGAATATTTCTGTCAAATTGAAAAGCGATAACAAAACTGTACTCGTTAAGATAAACGAACACATCATTTTTTGAAACCTATTACAGAGTATAAATGGTATACAGTACAATTAAATATATTACTATATTTCGTTTCAAGGCTGTGTTATAATATGCCCATCCTTGATCAATTTCTGTTAGTGGCAGTACAGCAACATAATTATTAAATATCTCAATAGAATGTAATGCTTTTGATACATTACCATTAAAATATTCAAAGTATGAATTATTCTTTTTCCTTTTAAGTGCATTAGATGATCAATCAAATAAAATCGGTGTTGTAGTATAAATGGAGATGTCAATAAAAAAAGTTCATCAATAATATATAAGTATGAATTTTTGGAAATTATCATGATAAATATATAAAATGTATTAAATTTTAATATCTTGCTAACACTAGAGATATACATGATTTTACTTATATCTATTCTTTTGTTATTATAATTTCTAACATAAAGGCACATAACAGTGAATATTATATTTAAAATAAGAAATTTTTTGCTTAATTTTTATAAATTTTCAATTTTCGAAAAAAGTCTAAAATAATTAGAGCTGTATCTAATTCATGTGCCTATCATTTATTTTTATTTTAAATTCAGAATAATTATTCCATTGGTCTCGTGTTATCCGTATTTGACTTAAGTAGTACACGGTCGAATAATTAATAAAAAATAATGCGATGCGTTTGGCAAATATATTAAATTTTAAATATCATGAGTGAAAATTTTTCTTTTATAAAAGAATCTATTTGTTTATAACTATAATACATTATTTTAAAAAATATAGCAATTAGAGTAATGGATTGATGAGTTTTGTAGTTACAATTTTCACGATTATTCTCGACGAAATAAAAATTTCGTTAAGAAATAATTTTAGTCAACTCTTTTTTAAGAAATTAAGATACAATAATTCTTGAACGTAGAAAGTAACAAAAAAATTTATTTATATTAGATATATAGGTAGTTTTGTTATTTAAATTAAAATTGTTCTACTGTTAAAATAATTTACAATAAAAGATAAATATTTTTTCTTAACTACCAATATTTCTCATAACAAATATTATAGAACAATAAGCCAAGTAGATTTTCTATCCATCTAGTCAAAAAATGCAAAAATGATACAAATAGTAACCATAAAAACTATATTCCATTTTTAGATGAATTATTTAGAAAATAAAGTCAATAATTTCTAAAATATTGTCCAATTAAATCTATGTTCAAATGATGCCAGCAATTGAGCCAATATAATTAATACTTTTTAAGTTTTTTTTGTAACAAACTATATTATAGTAGGTGATCACACACTATTTTATTAGAGAATTATGATGATAAAGTTCTCAATCATTAAAATATTTAATTAAAATAAATATAAATCATGATAAATAATTTGAGCGTAGCTTGTAAGATATAAGGAGATTAAATTGGTTTTTCCACAAAAAATTAGCTTCATTAAGTCATTTAATGATGATTTTATTTTTCAGATATAAATTAAAGTATAATTATTTTACAAGAAACTTAAAATGTTATTTCAAAATAAATAGACATTTTTTATTATAAGCTTGTTTGGAAACCCTTCAAAGTAGTGTCCTTAAGAATTGAATGGCTATTTACCATTAAAAGAACGTGAAAATTTAAACGTATAGACTAAAAATAATATCGCACATTTTGGAAAAGAATTTTGATAATATTGAACAATTTAATAGTTACTTTTACACTATATATAAAGCAGTAGGCATTGCATGCTCTTTTTAGCCTTTAATGGGGTGAATTTATTTATAAATAAAGTTTAGCAGAGCTATTTAATAAATTCATATTGAGAGTGTTTAATAATCATTCTTCTCTCACGTTGTTTATTTTATGTACCTCTCAAGTTTTATTTTCTAATAATACCTGTGTTATATCTCTTATAGCTGTAAATTATGGATTCAAGTTAGAGTTTATTTAGAGATAAGATAATTGATATTTTCTCAGCATAATATAAAATACATTCAAACACTTGTACTAAATTAGGATAGAATGTCAGTATATCTAATTTTCTGATAAGTTAAAACTATGAAACAGGCAAAAATTACCCTTCTATGCACGCATTTAACGATAAGTAGAGGCATCTCATAAAATCGTCAAAACTTATCGAGGATGAATTAAAACAATTTATGTAGGGTATTGTTATAGAAAAATTCAATTGAGAAAATAGGTAAAATAATAAAAATGATATTTAACAAGCAGTATGAAGCAATTTTGATTGATGGGATGAGATAATCACATAATTAGGATTGCCTAATCATGTTGTCACTCACGAAAGCTTAGGTGTCAAGATTTTTTAACAAAGAGTTAGCGATCTTGTAAAAAATTCTAGTACTCTACTAGCACAATATATTCACTTTGCACAATCAAAGAACCGATCTTCGAATTTACTAATATCAAAATATTTTCAAGCAATAATAAGACACAAAAAATGAAAAATATCCAAGTTTCGAAAATAACCTAATAAATTTGAATATCACAACAGTACGTGGTGAAAAGTTTTCTTTATGATTTCGGCTGCTTATCAAATAACCTAACTATAATATTCGCAACTAATTCTAATATGATGCATTTGAAAATTTCTGAAACTTTGATAGTTGATGAAGTCTTCAAAGTTGTTTCCGAAATTTTCTTACAATTTTCTATCCTTGACATAATATACTTTTGGTGCTATTCCCATTTTTTGTTTTTTCGTTATGTGAAAATGAATAAGATCATTTTAACATTATAACGAAGCAAAAAAGTGTTTATCTTAAAAAAAATATATTGTTCATCTAGAAATGTCGTTATAAAATTCTTTCAAGAAATAATCAAAAAGTAATATTTACGAAGCACTGCATTTTAGCAAATCAATATGGAGATAATTTATGAGTATCGTTGATTATCCAGTGACTACCTTAAAGGCTCAAATTTAAGGTTATGTGTAAATTGTATCTTTATTTTAGCATTTGTTTCCACCCATCATGATATTTTTGAATTTCATAAGTAACCAAATGGCTTAGTGGTATAGACCTAGTTTGCAGACCTCGAAGTCACTGCTTCAAGTCCTGGTACTGCTGACACTTTTTTGTCGATCATGTCTCTTAATCTGAAGTTAGTAGGAACACTATGGTGATCACATAGTTCTATAAAAATTATAATTAATGTTAGTAGTGGGAGAATATAGACTGCTGATATGATGCACTAGGAGTAAATTCCTGTTTCTGCTGAGATGATTACTATAGAGCTAGCGTCCAATAGATGAATAGGGTAGGGTTGGCGGTCACCTCAAAGCGAGGATGTATGGTGGAGAGAATTCTTACACTACCAAAGAATAAGTCGGAGGTATTGTGTAATTTCGTGTTAGTGAATTATGATGGAAAACTCAGCAGCTTTGCCTACAGCGTTTATTGAAGTAAGTCTGACCAGCCTGAACTTTACAGCTCAATAAGCTGTGCCAGAGGTTTGACTTTGTAACTAAAAAAATTAGTAATATATAAATTCTTTTTATTGAAAAATTAACATTTATAAATCTCAAAATGTTCAAACTTCAGTGTAACAATCTCCAAATTTGATATTCATCCGATAAAAATTTAGTTGCAAAACCTGGTAACATTAAGGGTTATTATGCGGAAAATTTAGGAATCATATGCGAAAATTCCCCTAAAGTATCAAGATATGTACTATTCTAAATGATTTAGATATACATACAGCTAAAAAATAGATAACTTATGATTAATGCGTTAAGTGTGTGATAATTTTTATTGTTATATGTCCTTCCTTTGATTATACGTGTACATGTTGTAAGTTTACTTCTGGTTCTAATTTTATATACTTTTTACGTGCCTCAATTGCATTCTCTACCATGAAGAATTAACTAAAAAAATGCAAAATATAATGTGACAATAGTTTAATTTTCACTGTGTCTAATACGTTTATTAGGGATTAATAAAATAGAGCAATTTTTTATTAACAATCTAAAACTCATAAAATAATTAGAAAATAAATTAATTAAATAATTTTTTATTATACTATTCTGGTAAAGCTTACACTCACATCACTTGAAAATTACGCTTGATTTTATGTCAAATGTAAAAATTAAAAAAAAAATAAAAATCTAGGAAAAAGTAAACTAAATTAGATATTTTTTATCATCAATTTACCTTTAATTCTTTAGAGGAATATATCAAAATTACATTTTTACATGCCATTATTATTACGATTTTTCGACTTATTTACAATTTCAACTATTAAACTTGTTTGCTTTAAGGCGTGTTTTTACAACTCCATTATTTTATATTTATATTACAAAAAATATCGTAATTCTTGTGTCCCGATAAATGTTACATTCATCGAACCTGGTAATATTTTTTCCAATTTAAGAATCTCTACATGTTTAATTATCTCGCATCTAAGTGAGTCCACAAATGTTGATGTTGGTTCAGTACGCTTGTTATGTTCACCTTTAATTTAATGAACATAGAATTAATATATTTTCAAGTAGAAAAGTAAAAAATATGCATACCTGAAAATTCTATTTTAGTAGCCTTCTCCCCGAATCGTCACGTTTTATGTGATATAAATATATGTTTGTTTTGTGATGTTCATTGATCAAAGACAATGCAAACTATATAATTTTTTATCAAGTAGATAAAACAACATCTTATTTTACTTCAACACCTATACAATTGATTGTACAGAAGTTATCCTCCAATAATTTTATCAGAAAAGCCAACAACAAATAAACTTTTTTATAAATCATGCCAAATAAATTTTTATCCTTGTATCAATTTAGAAAGAAGTGATTTGCAGAGAATAATCCTATTTGGATCATTTTAAAGATTAATAGTGTAATTAATTACCAAAAGCCATTTCTTGAGAATTTGTTAAATATAAAATCCTCTTTTATTTTAGCTATCATATATCAAAATATAGCTGCATTATTTACCTATTTAGTTTTATGAAAATATTAATAACTAGTAATATTTTCATGATATTTTATGATTATTAAATATTGTATATTTTTATAATTATGAGCTTTAGTGACGCAGATATTTCATTTGATCAACAACTAATTTGCTATTATATTAATCTGAAGAGTCTGTATATAATATTATTGATACAATATAAGCAGATCTATCCCAAAAATTCTACTTAGTTAATGATGATGGCGTATAAAACAGTATTATCTACGTTTTATCACATCTGTAGTTATCTTATTATTTTAATCTTTTGTTATATTCTACTATTTTCCTTTTAATCGGATCTTTTTATATATTTTAAATTTGATAAAATTTAAATTTATTAATGCAATAATATGACTATATTTACTTTCTGTATATTATTTTGTTTTTATCTGAAGAAAAAATATATAATTTATTAGTTCCAAAAATCCTTCTTCCAATAAATTCAAATTTAAATATAATAATTTAACCCTATTATTTATTTTTTATTGACCTATTAATGATTTATGAGCATTAAAAAATTATTATTTTTTGAAAGATATCTTAGTAACAATAAGCACATTGTCGAGATATCTTTGCATGTAATTTCTTATAATTGGATACATTTAGCATTTTTAAATTAGAGCTCTAATAATATGATTTACTTTTAAAAATATTACTTTCTAAAAACCATAATTTATTGACTTTTTTATTATTATAAAAATTAAAATAGATTTATATTTTTTTAATAGTCTTATTGAGTAATAGTGTGTTCCACATATTATAAAGTTAATCTTTTTATCGCCATAAAATCATTTTTTAAGTATATATTTGTTAATAAATGTTTAAGCTATTTATAGCAAAATTATTATTTTATAAAAAATTACTATTCTATTATATAACTATATTTTTGCACTTATAGTTGGTGTGACTATATTCGATAACTATGATAAAAATCATCTTTTACGTAACAATAACATTTTTGAATCATATACCGATAGAATTTTATATTAAATGGATCTAAGCTCTCTTTGATATAAATAAATGACCAATTTTATTATTTTTTAAATCTATTTACTAGTTGAGTTATAAGAATAAGTTTATAAAAAAGTTTCCTCTAATAATTATAAAAAAATATAGATAAATTAAGCCAAAATAATCTTAAAAAAATTTTAAATATTCATTTTTTCAACTTTAGTCATTATTTTTATACCTTAATGTAATATATTTTACAATATATTTTTCTTATTATTACCTGCAAATATTATATATCAATAGATACATTAGATATACTTGATTTAATTTTTTTTCTTAAAATCCAATCCCTTTTACTTCTGTCATTAATACTTATTTTGGTTATATAAAAGTTAAATTTTTTATAAGAAACCGCAAATGACATAGAACTAAGAGGAAAAGATGAATGACAGCAAAACCTGTCAGTAGAGTTTTAAATTGAATTTGGGAACATTGCAATTTAATCTTATTTTTAAGCTGCAATCCGAGTTCAGTAGATATTTTAGAGTATTTTTTTATCTTTATGATAAATAATTTATTATTTGCTAATAAATAATTAAGGAATATCCGACGTTAATGTATTAGGATACAAAGTTAGAAACCTGATTCATTATGATGCCTTACATATGCCGATATAAAAAAAAATAACCTAATACGATAAATAGTAATGTATATTCGCAAAAATAAATTTGGATATGCTAAAATTTTTCAGACACTTATACTACCTCAATGAAATAAACGGAGTTTGCCGAAGCGGCCAATGATATTGCAATACCATTTACAACTTATCTGTGATGTTTATTGGCTTATTTACAATAAATTTAAGCTTATTAATACAATAATCCATGTATATAGTTATATTGAAAAAAATGATTATTAGGCTAAATTTTTCAAAACGGTACTGCTGTCGAAAACATTCATGGCGTGCTAGGAAAATGAAAACTTATTGAAGAAATTTCGATATAGAAAACATAGATTTGACAAATATGATTTATCGCTTAGTTTATGAATCTGATACTATGTATTGTACAAAATAGTTGAGAAATCTCTGGCTCATAACTTAATGGAATAGTTGCACATACGGCACTCTAATTCAGAGAACATCTAATAAAACATCTAAAGATTTATTTTTGCTCCAATGTACTGATAACTTTAAAAAATTTTCGAATTAGTTACTTAGTCTGACAAAGCTTAGTTTAAAAACATCACTCGGGAATCTTCGTTTACGAAAAATTTTGAACTAAATATTCTTCGAATACTTCTACCTATTCATTTATTTGACGGTTCAGAGGAGCTAAACATTGAAGATATAACATATTTAAAAAAATGGTTACTAATTTTAATTAAAATCGGACTGTTGGCAGAAGAAACAAAGTGCATTTGAGGATATAGAATGGTTATGGCGATTCGCAAACAATATCCAGATTATTCAACAGTTTTAGATGCCATAATTGTCGTTGTTTTTGATAATTGTATATCATGTATAATACTTTCTTTGATCAATTGCGGCTTTCATTAAACCGAATCCTAAAAATTATATATTTATGGTTCATCAAAATGCGAAACCAACTTATCATCATAAAAGAATGTTGATTAAACTTTATCATACCAGCACGTGACTAAAAAATGTTATGAAAGGAATATGCTTAAACTATTATATTTTGAACCCCGTTAAAATAAGCAGACCCGGAATAAAAGTGCAAATGGATAAGAGTCAAATTTGTATAAGAAAATTCAAAGTTGAAATGGCTTTACAAACTCAGAATATATGGATTGCCGAAGAAGTCTATAAAAATTGAGAGGTTTTCATATTTCAAACTGTCATCAGAGATCAGGTGACATTATAACGAATTATTCTCCAAAATTTTGACCTCAGCTCAATAATTCATACTGACAGCTAGCGAGGCCACAAAAACTTTTGAAATATTAGATATCAGCATAAAGTAGTCATTCATAGATGCCAATTTGTGAGCACTTATAGTGTAAAAAAAGTAGAATTTAAAGTTTAGGGGAACCTTCAATTGAAAATACTGAATTGTAACCTACAAGAAGAAAGATGTGGTTTCCTCATATATTTATTATTAATGTTTTAAAAGAAAACAGAAAAATAAATTTCTCCCTGAAATATCTAACTTAATAAAATTACTTCATATTTTGAATATTAAAATGTAGTGTTTTCAGTCTTTATTTTTTGTTATATGATTTGTTAAAATTCGGAAACTGAATTTTGTGTTAGCTCTGAATAAAGTAAGTTTTTACCTTGACATTCAGATATCGGAACTTTCCTCTATTAACCCTCCAAGCATTTCTGGGGTCCATTGGACCCCAACGCAACCTTCATCGCAATTTACCGCTCATTAAAAACTTTAAATTGCCTTAAGAGTAGCATTATTCTTATATAATTCAACAATTGATAAGATAGTTTTAAAAATTTAAAATTATTTCTTGTCAAGATTAAAAAACAATTTTATACACCAAGCCGTTTTTGGAGTCCAATGGACCCCACGATTTTATTTCATAAAACATCTAAATTCTTCAACAATAAAAATTTTTGTTATTAAAATATTTTATCGAGTAAATATCTGGAAAAATACAAATTTTGTTATTCCGAATTTACTCGACTATATTCGTTCAATCACGTGATTGTTGATGGAGGAATTTAGTGATCAATTTTTGGCAACTGATGAGTCTGAATACAGTGAAATTGAAAATTTTATTGAGAAGTGCTTATCTCCATCTAGTTTTGAAGCTTCTGATGGCGGTGAAGCCAACAACCTTTACAGAGATAACAATATGCTACGGAGTTCTACTGTTCCATCAAATACAAAAGCAACAAAAGAGAATATTTTAAACAAATCTTCCGGAGTAACTGCGTTTGCTACGCCCAGAGTGTGCAGTTTACAAGACTGATTTTCTATTTTTGGTGATGATGAGTTTTATCAAGTCGTTGTTACCAACAATAATAAATTTGGTGGTTTTCATTATGGTAAAAAGTGGAAGGTACTAAACATTGTCGAATTTGAAGCATATATGGGCATTCTTATACACATGTGCATATTCAAATCTAAAACGGAATCACTCAAGAAACTATATCGGGTCGACAAAGGACGTGATATATTTCGGAAAATTATGCCATTAGACATATTTATACAATTCAACAGAAGGCTACATTTTGATGAATTTAAAACCAGGGATACACGTAGAGAGAGTGATAAGTTATGTCCTATCCGTGATTTATTTGATAGATGGAAAAGTATTTTGCCAATATGCTTGGTTCCGTCTGCTGATCTCACCATTGATGAGCAATTAGTTGCATTTTGCGGTAAATGCCCTTTTAAGCAATGTATGCCCTCTAAGCCTGCAGTTTATAGTATAAAATTTTTCCTCCTAACCGATCCATATACTAATTAGGCCCATAATATATGTGTTTACCTGGGGAAAAATAATAATCAAAGGACTAAAAATGTGGGAGAAAAAGTTGTATTAGAGCTTGCTTCTTACTTGATGGTGGCCGGAAGAAACATTGTTTGTCACAATTTTTTCGCCTCAATTCTATTGGCGAATAAACTCCTGGACCTAGGTTTAACATTTCCAGGAACAATTCGTCACAACAAAAGAGATATCCCACCTATTCTAAAACCTAGCTCAACCATAAAGGTCTTTAGCTCAGTCTTTATTTTTCATATGAAGAAAATGATGGTGTCGTATGTTCCGAAAAAAAATAAAGCCGTGATTATGTTAGCCACATCATCAAATAATACAACTTTATGCCTGGAAAATAAGAAAAAGCCTGGAGTTATCGCTCATTATAATAGGACTAAAGGTGGTGTAGATACTGTTGATCGGATTCTTTCAGTAACAAGCGTTAAAAAGTATACAAGAAGATGGCCAACTGTGATTTTTTATAATATGATTGACCTTACCTTAGTCACTTCTTTTTATTTGTATAAAATTATATTCAAAAAACCTGATACCCCAAGAGTGAAATACCTGGAACAGCTAGCAGATTCCTTGGTTAAAACTGTTGTTGATACAAACGTACCGATATTGGCTGAATGTATTTCATCTACATCTAAAAAAGATGCAATTTGTGTGCTCGACTTTCTGATAAAAAACTAGGACACAATGTTATTTATGCATGAAATACTGCCGTAGTAATCACTCTAAAACAATTTGCTGTGAGTGTGTAATACAGGATAAAAAATAAAATTTATTTAGCATTATTGATTATACGGGTTTTTACTCCTACAAATTTACTTTTCTGCTATAATTTCATATATGTATATTTATTTATTTCCTAAACTAATATAAACCAACTTTTGCTTCACCTTGAAATATCGGCCTACCTGTGTAAAACACGAATAAGTTTTCGGTTGTGCATCCGGTTTCAATCAACCTAATAATCAAATATGCACGTTTCAAAATGAATTTAGAAAAAAATGTGGTTTATGAATTTTATATAACTTTGAATTATTGAAATTTTCGTAATTTTTAGTTTCGGGCATATTTTTATATAGAGTGGCATATATCCTAAGATTCTATCGTTCTTAAGCTGATAAGAGTATCTATTCTATATTCTATAATATAATTGAACTCAGGGTTTGTGTAATTCAAGAAACAACACATTTGGGGTGTAAAAAACCCAACAAATTTATTCGGAAGCTTACGGAAGATTTCGGGAGCACTGTATTTTAAGAATTTTGTCTTATTGGTTCGATAAAAATTTTTTTTATGAATTTTATTGCATATTTATGATTTTATAAATCATATTACATAATAAAAAAGTGGGGTCCGTTGGACCCCAAAACGGCTAAGTGTATAGGTGATTTTACCGTGCTCGGAGGGTTAAAAACGTTTCTTTTTTTTTATAAAAATTCAATTAAGGTTATTTACAATTAAATCCAAAAACATATAGAAATGATACCTACAAAAACAATATGTGATTTAAAGTGGATGGGAAGAAGTGTTAAATTAAAAATCACTTAAGATAGAAAACAAATGGTATTCCTTTCGCAGATAGGCCGTATAGAACTAGTGTTTAGCGTTTACATATTATTCCCTATTTTATTTAATTGTTAAAATATACAAAAATTCTCCTTTGCAAAATTAAATAAAGCTCCATATCAATAATACTTATTTTTGCATATTTCCACACTATCTCAATTCAGACAACATACTGCACAGGCGCACGCATTAACAGAAGGGTTTGATTTTGTTGATAGATAACCTATATTTTATAACTATAAAAGTCATAACCTGTAAGTATGAAATTAATTGTTCCTGAGTGTAATGTATAAACTGCCACCTTTAATGCCATGACAAAAATTCGCGAACAAGATGCACGCGTAGTGGTGTAAAAAATGTTGGAAGAAATGGTTGAAAATAGTGATTATAAACTATTGAAAACCTCAAGAAATAACGAAATGATATTTTACAAAAATTTCTTCTATGTTAAATATCATTCTGGAAAGACAATCAAATTGGAGGTGCCAAAATAGAAAATGTTACGCAAAGCTTTCTACCTCTCAATAGATAAAATTGAAAATCTAGTTATGATTAATAGTCACAATCACGTCTTGAGTGAACATGATATTTAAAAATTGATGCTTAACAAAATAAAAGATTTGGCGATTAATTATGCTTACTCCACCCACAAAGTATTTGCAGCTGCAACTGGTACAACGAAAATGTGTGACCTTCCAATTATAAATAAAAAAAATATCTATAAAAATATCCAGAATCTTCGAAAAAGAAATTGTATCACTGTTGATTCATCAAAAAGTCTTTTGGAAATAGGCCTTACAACGTTAAGAGGTGATAATTTTGCTTCGTTTGATTCTGGCGTAGAATCAAATGACAGAATTATTGTTTTGTCTACGTCTATGAATCTAACACACCTTCAAAGGGCTAACATTTTGATTTCAGATGGAACATTCAAAGTATGTCCAAGACAATTTTTACAGCTGTATATTCTCCATGGGAAAATACGATCCAAAGTTTATCCTCTTGTTTACATCCTGCTAAACTCAAAAAAAGAGAATGATTATTCCAAAGCTCTCAGCATTATACTTGAAAAATGTGACAATATTTTTCCAAAATATATTATAATCGATTTCGAACTTGCCGCCTACTCGGCTATCAAAAAAATAACAAATTCCACTATTTACTTTTGCCTGTTCCACTTTGGGCAAATAATATTCAGAAAACTATAAAAATTAAGCTTAAATGATGAATTTACCAAAAATATTGAGTTCCGGCTATTCATCAAGTGTTTAACTTCTTTGGCTTTTGTTCCAACGGAGTTTGTGGAAATATAGTACACGAAACTCCTCAAGAAAGGATCTATGTTTACAAATTTCAATCTATCTCCATTTTTCCTATATCTTGAAAAAAATTACTTAAAGGGAATAAAATATGAAATGGAATCCTGGAATGCTCATTTTAGAGTCATAAATGATATTCCGTTGACTTCAAATTCTTCTGAGGTGTTTAACCGTCACTTTTTTGAAAAATTCAACTAATGCCATCCTGGATTAACTACTTTTTTTGATAAATTGAAGGTAAACCAAAGCTTGGCTGAAAATGAAATCGAAACTGGTATGTTAGATGCAGCACACAATTTAGATTCGCAGTATAATTCAAAATTACACTCATTAAAGAAAATTTGTACTGATTATCACTTATACTATGATACTATGTAATTAGAATTCATAGCAAAATTATATAACTGGAAATTTAACTAAAAATTATCTTCTAAGGACTTTTGCTCAAACAAAAACATATTTTTTTCTGTTTGTGCGTGCGCAACAACTTGGCGAATTGTATGTTTTTATGAAAAAGGTTTTATTTATATATACAATAATTAAATATAGATATATTACTGTAAATTTAGGATAGAGTTTAATAATAAATATAACCGATGTTAAAAAAATTTAACTATCTATTGGTAATACAGAGATAGTTAAAATTATTTTGAAGTTTATTGAAGGAATATTCGCTAAAGATATTAATAAATCACTTTCCATCATATAAAAGCCTGTTTTACAATTAACGACTGAATAAAATAGGCGGCAGAAGATCAACATTATCTTACGAACAAAAACACGATAAATTGAAGTGGATTGATAAAAATTACTTATTAAGCTTAAGAAGATCTTACAGGAATGATATATGATAACAATGGAACTGTTAAAAGCAGATTTGCCATAACTAAAATTATTAAAAGTTTTCACTATAGCTTTAAAACTACCTATACATTGTCTATTAGGAAAAAATTCGAGTCAACCATAGAATCTAGTTAGATAAAAATTTTCCAAAGAGTTCAGAAGGCTTATTATAGATAAAGAGGGCAATAATTTACAGATTAATTAGTAAGGCTGGCTTTTCAGTTGCCACCAAAAAGGGGCCTTCAGCCAGAGTAGCTTCTTTACTCATACATTTTGGCTAGCAAAAGCTGAAATATGTCCATTACTGGTGCAATGAACAAGTATGTCGCTATTTTCACCATGTTAATGATAAAACAGTTATGGAAATGAATTAAAGAGCTAACTGATTAAACTAAAACAAAAGTGCACATTAATGGATATTAATAACAAAATCATTTTATTTGTTATCACCACGATCTACAATGTATAAGTGATCATGTGATGTTACTGAGTTTCTCACTCAATATATTATTTTTTTCGGCCATTATTTTATACGATTAAAAATTTTTTTTCAGTTTTAAAAAATCATGTTATCAGAGCAGAAGCAATAATGAAAAGAAATTTAAACAGCTGATTTCTACGAGATTCAACTGCATCGCTATGATAAAATGTAATATCTTCTATGCAAAGATGCTGAAATACATTCAAACGACGAAATGACGAAAATCATGAATTAGTGAACTTTCAGCGCTATTAAAAAATTTAATATTATTTATTCAAAAACTATATTTTATATTGTTTAATTTTATAAAATATCAATAAAGTTAATGATTGGAACAGACTATATTAAGTGATTGTAGTAAAGTAATTTTATTTCTTTAGTGCCTTCAGTAACGTGAATGATCATACAAAGTCCTCTAAAAGCTTGTGTATATTAGGATCTTATATATTTGTAAGATGTTTTTATGAGAATTTATGGAGAGAATCTCTACCATTAATTTTAACGCGAGATTATTATTATATATATATATATAATTAATAAACACCAAAATACACGCAAAGATGTATAATGAAAAAAGTTTGGTTATGAAACCAACTAAATTTCTCCTTTTAAAAAAGTTTATGCTACCATGAATCAAAAATGGAGCACAGGTAGCTATCGCTCATCACGTAGTTTAGCAATAATCTTTAAATATCCAAAAGTAATAAGCATTCTATTAAATGATGGATATCATTAGTGACTAAAGATTTTACTACTTAAATATACCAAGGATACTTGATATTTACAATTTTAGGCTCCCAGCGACTCATATTGTGTTGTAGAGTTAATGCTGATCGGACTCGTTCAATTGAATACTTTATGCACCACCGCAGGGTTATACTACCTTCACTCGCACAAATTTACTACATTAAACTTCGATTAAATTCGAAAATTTTTCAAATCTAAGGGCTAAGAATTCATAGTTTGGAGTGTCCGCTACTTTATCAATTTCTGAAGTTTGCTTCGCACAAATCGCCAAAACCAAACATGTATTTAATTTTTTAACATGATGCACTAGAATATTAATCCACATTCCAATTTCCAGCAAGATCCATAATTTTTGTAATAGATAAATGCAACGATCATAATATCAAAAATATTTTTGATAAAGAGAGAAAAAGACTGATAGCAGGAGTTACGGATGGGAATCGAACTCACGACGACTTTTCCAAAGTAATAATAGACGTCTCCTTTCACTGAAAATAATCTGATAATTTCCTTTGGATATTGGTTTTAACTTTAACATGAACAATTATTTTAAGAAACAGAATGATACAAAATATAAAATAGAGACAATGGGTATTAATTAGAGTTGTTTTGTGACGTTTAACTATAAGAACAAAATGAATAAATAGTCGTAGGTAAGATTCTTCGCTATCCAAAAAACGCTATGTAGTTTGTAAAATTTCATATTTTTAGTACCAGAAATTGTAGAAATAGTGAATCAGTATAATTCGGAAAAGTTTCAATCATCTAAAAATTTTGCATAAAAATTGGAAAAAATAAATTAATGGTATTTGTAATCATAATAATGGATCAAGTTATGGAGTTTAAAAATTTATGAATTGATTCTATGGAGAACTATACCAACTCTTGATGGAATATATACCTATAATATTTATTTTAAATACAGTAAAAAAATAATGTACAAACCATAAGAGAGAAAGGACGATTATTGAAAGCATAGTCATGGGTATGGTATTTAACATCCTGATCAATGCAAGAAAAACCATCAAATTGTGGATCATCTGTATTAAGAACGATTTCATAACTAGATCAATGAGCCATTTATAAACAAGTAATTTTAAAGATTTATGACATACACTCCAGAGTGTTCACATCCAACTCTGTAATCGGTAAATGATGTTGTAGGATGAAAATTGAAAATCCATAAGAGATTGCCTCTTTCAAACACTATAACTTTATCACCATCATGTTTTGTACTAATATAGGCCTTTAAAAAAATTATTTTATAAATAAAAATGATTAATAAATAAAAATGATTAATAAATGAAAATGATTAATAAATGAAAATGATTAATAAATAAAAATGAATTATAAATAAAAATGAATTACAAATAAAAATGATTAATAAATAAATATTGATTTATAAATAAATATTGATTTATAAATAAAAATGATTTATAAATAAAAATGATTTATAAATAAAAATGATTAAGAAATGAAAATGATTAATAAATGAAAATGATTTTTTGAGTGAGTTTTTAAAATATGTAATATTAATAATATAATAGATTACAAATTTAAATTCCTTCTTTTTCATTTATCACAGTAAATATATATTTTTATTAAATTATTGACCGTAAATATTAAGTGTGAATTCTCACTTTAATGTTATGATAGTAAGTGAAAAACAAAAATTGAAAAAGTATATCTATAATTTAAGAAAGTTTTTAATGTATAAAATTGAATTTACTATGCGTACATAACACTTACAACATTCCCACATAGTTAAAGGGGGAAAATTTGAAATTATAGCACAAAATTTATGTTAATCTGAATGTGTTTGTAGTGAAATTTAAATTTTGTTATTAGCAAAAAATAGTTAGATTTATAAAAAATATATTTGATTGGAGTAAATTAACTATAAAACACCGTGCTAACATATGACTCCTGCTAGGAAAATATTTTAAGATAATTAATAAACTATATCATCTAAAAAAATTGAATAAAGCAAAACTTGCTATAATGATTCGTTAGTTATTTTAAAATTTATAAAATCTCATCATAATAATTAATATTATGCCAAACGAAACTAAATAGATCAAAGTAAAATAAAACATGCGATGTAATAAACATAATCACAAGCTAGAATAATATATACTATTTGTATATATTTTCTAACAATAACAATGATAATTTGATATTTTTGGAGAAATATAATATGTTAGAAAACAATATTATCAATAAAAACGTATTAATATCTATAAATAGTTAATATGTGTAAGATGTGCAAATTAATAATTGAAAGTGCGCTTTAATCAGTTAAGATCATTTATAATTATTTTATAGGTCATGAATAAAACTGAAAAGAAGCCTTATATGATATGAAATCGATGATGAAATACAGAGTCATCAAAAGGTAAGTTACATGAATTGTTAATTTTATTTTCTATACGTTCAACTTATTAAATAATAAGTATATATTAGGTAGGGCACATAAAATAAGATTACGGAAGAATTTTTAGTGAAACAGACTCATATTAATAATAATAAAACGTGATGATGTGAGTGTTCAAACAATATGATATGAAATGAAATATATTGTGACAAGCATAAGGTTAAGAAAGCAAAGCTAATTTTAAGTTCATACTTAAATAAGATAGTATATCCACATATTTATTTTACAACAGGCGCCATTTTTCGTTAAATAAGATAAAATTAGGACCAAAAAAATAAAAGCTCAGAAAATTTCTGTAACCATTTCTACAAATAATAATTGGTACTAATATAGCTGGTGCCTTCCCACAAACACCCTTTTATAACAGCTCAATCTCTCCGATTTTTTTTATTCAGTGTTATCATAAAAAATTTAGCTCGCAAAACAAAAATTAATCCTAAATAATAAAAAACAAAATTTGAACAAATATTCACTCGGAAAACATTGTGAGCATGCGTGTAAATGTGATAATACAGTTTATTTTATTTTTTGTAGTTTGACAATGCTATTTTATTCTTTTATTATTTTTTTGGTAATTATGTTCCATAATTTTTGTATTTTTTTTATGAATTCAAATAGATTCAAGTAGTTATTTTCACGCTGTCTGTGACGGATTATCATTTGTGTAATAAACATTTGTTGTTTATTAACAAAGATTAAGCCGTCAAGTCGTCAATGAGCAGATACGATATAGAAGGACGCTTCAGTTTACTAGTAAATGATGCTGAAAAGCTTCATAAGTTTCTGGTTAAGAAAAAAATTATTCAAGATGTCCCTAAAAGATGCAAGAGATGCTGGGCACATAATTCCATGAGAATAGTCAAAAGAGCCAGAAATATTTGTAGGTCAACCTACGATAAATACAAAGAAACTGGGGAAAATTTAGATTTCCTTATAACTTATAAGTGCATCAAGTAATATAAGAATTTTAATCTGGTTTATTACTTTAACTTAGAAAATCTTGTAAGACCAATTACTCACCTAGAACATCGACATTTTTCAGTTACGTTGATTCACTGGGAAGATCTAACACCAAATTATCACTAAGAATGATATTAAAAATAATTTTTAACTGGGCTCTTGGTAGAGGTATAACTGAATTGGTTACATCATTAGGGTTGTTACATAATACGCTAGTGGACTGGTTCAATTTTTTAAGAAGCATTTGCTGCCAAATGTTTGAAAAAAGGCACCTTTTGGAGGTAATAATAAAATTATTCAGGTAGATGAATGCCTTCTCTATGGAAGACGTAAGTACCACCGAGGACGATATTTAAGTGGGGATTCTTGGGAAAGATCTCCGAATGCTGAATATCTGCCAAATTCAAGTGATAATAGTGATGAAGACGTTATCGAAGGTATATATCTTACAAAAAAAATAATTCGTTGTAAATTTTCTAGTTTCTTCGGATCAAATTCAACAAAGGATCTCTTCAATAAATGAAGAACCTGCTACCTCAAGACAATCCTCGAAACCTGAAAGGTACCACCAAAGAATTGATGGGCAGTGGCTTTTAGGATTATGTGAATGCACTGTCTCAGAGAACAAGTTGAAAATTAGTGAAGTCCGACTTTTCGCAGTGAATAAAAGAAACCAAAACACCCTTATTCCTATAATAAAAAATGAAGTAATAGAAGGGTCAACAATTTATTCAGACGAGTGGAGAGCCTATTCTTCTTTAACACATGAAGGTTTTAATCACTAAACCGTGAATCATTCCCTTCAATATGTAAGGGAAGATGGTGTACACACTAATAATATTGAATCCGTCTGGAATCAGCTAAAAAAGAAATTAAAAAGTAAAATGAATGGAACAACCGACGAACTATTAAATTCTCATTTGAAAGAATATTGGTTTCGGTCTCTTCATTCGAACCCCATGCAGTTGTTCGAAAAAATTTTAGAAGCCATCTCATTACATTACCCTTTAAATTAGAATTTGGTAATCTGGGAGTAGGTGACTCTAAAAATTCACCATGTTACGCATGTGTCACTTACCCGAGTTTGACATATTTCAACTTTACACAATTTTTAAATATTGAGTGATAACTAACCATGGCAATAAAATAAAAAATAAAAAAATTCACTTTACGCTAATCGGTAGTATTCGGTAGTGCCTTAATTCCCTGCGCGATTTCTATTTCTTTTGTACAAAGACGTATTTGTAAGAAATATACTTTCAAATAAGTTTATTTTTAAAGTTAAATAATTATAAATATGTTTGTTTTTATTTGATATACCAATAATGTTATTTTTAATGCACTTAATAAATGAAACAATTTTTAAGGCATTACTGATATAAACATGTATTTTTGTTTCATTTTTTTATTCTTTCAAAAAATCTGTAAGAATTTATTTTTAAACATACATTGGCACGTGTCTTTATAGAGGGATTAGTTTCATTATGCACACAATTACAACGCAGAGGAAATTTTATCAACTATTGAATGACAATGAATATTTGATCACTTTTCTAAATGAAAAAAATTTGATCTAAAAGGCACCGACCTGTTGTCCTAATTGTCATCGATTTAATACAATGGTATTATACATAAGAAAAAAAAGAAAAACTACTACTACAGTGTACGCTATTCGAATGGAGAAAATGATTGCACCATGTCATTTATTTGCAAAAAGTACTAAACATATAATTTTGAATTTAAAAAATTCTAGGAATGACTGTAAAACATATTTTTCAGCTAGAAGTTCGTCTTTTTTTGAGTTAAGAGGACAGAATGGACTAAATTATTCCAAACTTAGCATAAAAGATATATTTGAGCTTATCTATATGTGGTCGATGGAGTTCAATCACTGCAACACTGTTCTTTTAACTAATGTTAGTGGAAAAACGGTTACTTTTTGGTTCGACCGTTTAAAAGAAATATGTGCCCAACTATTTTCAACTCGAACTAAACTTGGAATAAAAGGAACTGTGGTAGAAATTGACGAATCTCTCTTAAGAGGCAAAAGAAAGAATAACCGTGGAAGATATCTATCGCTTGATGAATGGCGGTCAGATCCAGATGCTACTTATATTCTCGAACCTGAGGAGGATGACGATGAGAGTTCAACGAGCTCAGACAGTGACCGGTATAATAATCGGATAGATGGTCCCTGGGTACTAGGTATCTGTGAATGCTCTGTTGACGAAGATGGAAAACGAAGTCTTCAAGAATCCGCTTTTTTATTGTAGAGAAAAGAGATACAGCTACGTTAGTACCAATTATTTTAAATGAGGTAGAAGCTAATGCTACAATCTACACTGATGAGTGGCTAGCGTATCGATCTTTATCTAACTATGGATATCTTCATCATAAAATTAATCATAAACATGAGTATGTCGCAGCGGATGGATCTCATACCAATACAGTGGAGGTTGTTTGGCATCATCTGAAAACCAGGATTCTTAGAAATATGTCAGGTGTTCCAAAATCAAAACTTCCAAAATATTTGATCGAAGAATGGTATCGCTCAAAGTATTCTAATAAATGGAAACTTTTTGAAGACATTCTGACCCATATCGGAAGAATATACCAAATAAATACTAATTAAACTTGTTTTAATAATTATTTAACTAAATTTGTGCTTATACTTATGTTTCATACTCACATTCATTGTGTTATTATAGGCTTTACTGTATAAAAAAAAACTTTTTTCATCTTTGTAATATTAGATTAATTTTAGTAAATATTAATAATTTTATAACGAATCCACCATTTATTGAATGAATACGAATTTAAATTACTCGTATTATAAACTGTTAATGGGGATATATTTCCAAAATATATTTAAATTCAATTTAATATCAAATCTGTTTCAGTTTATAAAATAATTCATCATTCCTACTGTATTTTTCATGATTAGATATTGAATTGTTGATTTGATGGCAATAAATGTAACATTAGAGATCACTAAACCCTCGAAAAAGTATACACAATAAAATAAAAGTTTAAAATTGTCGTTTCTAATAAAAACAAAATTAACCACACAAATATTTTCAAAGTAACTTTTTAACATTACATTTTTAAAAGAGTGAATACTATTTTAAGCCTAAAACAAAACCAAGTATATATACAATTTAAAATTCTATTTCTTTTAAATGTAATAAGTCAAATAAAAAGTTTTAAATTAAATAATTTTTTCACATGCGTAAGTTATTTGTGCTAAATAACATCAAAGTTATTGCTTCACATTTATATTCATCTAATAATATGTGCGAACAACGGAGTTTCTCGTGTACATCATACATAGTCAAGTATTTTGAGTTCTTGCTGTAATACTATACAATTAAGTTAATATTTAAAATTTTTCAAAAACTTTTTAATTATTTTAAATAATTAAAAATTTAATTATCTTGAAAATATATAATTCCTTTAAAATAATATACGAAAATTACATTTACACTTTAATATTGGGACATTTTTTAAATATAATGACAATAAAGAATGCATGTTTGCAAACTTAACACCTTATTTATACTCTAGTTAAGAAATAGAATATGTTTTTTTAACATAATAGCGCAAATGTCCTAAATCACTTGGTTAAAATGATACCTAATAGTTGAAATATTCTCAAAAAAATTAGTAAACTAAAAAAATTTGATATTTATTCTTTTTAATTGTTTAAAACTGAGAACAACCTCAAATAAGTGTAAAAACTAAACAGATACAGTTACTTTAGTAAAAATTAACTTTAGGATAACACATGCTATACCTGGTGTTATATTAAAACATAGTATATTTATATCAATGAAAAAAATGCACACAACTTTAAATTTTTAGCCAGAAAATGGGATTTTTATTAGTATGGAATCGATCACGTGTTAAAATTAAGATTACGATGACCAATAATGCGCTTCGTAATACAGACGAATACTACCGATTAGCGTAAAGTGAATTTTTTTATTTTTTATTTTATTGCCATGGTTAGTTATCACTCAATATTTAAAATTGTGTAAAGTTGAAATATGTCAAACTCGGGTAGGTGACACATGCGTAACATGGTGAATTTTTAGAGTCACCTACTCCCAGATTACCTAGAATTTTTTTATTTTGCCTAAAATGTTCTTATTATATTGCTGTGAATATAATATTTAAAATTAGTGCGTCATTATTAAAATTCAGTGCAATATTTCAGTCAAAGCTTTCAATTTTTATTTTATTAATAGATATATAAATCAGAAATATAATGGTGTAAACGTAATACATGAAAATAGATACTTTTACATAAGGAAATCATCGTTCCAGTGTTTTTCAGCATAAATTTATAATGTAGCATTAAAATAAAAATTATTGTGAGGTATAATTCTACTTGCTATAATAAATTTTATATTTATTTCACAAAAGTAAAACCCTGCTTTATTGTGTAAATGTTGCCAATAGAGTCGAAACACGACTCTGTAAACATTAAAATTGTACTTGTTAATTACGAGTTTCTACTAGGATAAAAACTATCCCATGCAGAAATATAATTTTATCTCTTATAAAAAAAGAAATTATTCTAAACTAAAACATATAAATTACCAACAATGTACTTTTGGCGTTAATATAAAAACTATGACATTTTGTTACTTATTAGCTAAAAACTTGAAACCACTTATATCAATTGCGATAAACCGACGCAATAGGTTTTAGATGAAAGCGAATTATTTTAATAGAAGACTAATTACTCGTGGTGAAATCCTTCATCAGGAGAATAGTATAAAATACTATTATTTTTGTTAATTATTAAGCTTAATTCGTGCTTTTACT